>NW_027311763.1:46757-141123 GCF_918797505.1 Bemisia tabaci
GCCAGACACTCGTAGTTTCAATTTTTTTTTTTTTTTGAAAAAAAAAAAAAAAAAAAACCGTTCAAAATTGCCATTTTATAGGAAAGTCTATCAAAATTGGTCCTACTATTTATGCCTTAATTGTGGAACTCAAGGATTATTTTCAAATTTGGCCTAAATTTATCCAGGTTTCGTCTAGGCAATCCTCAAGTGAAAGTTCTAACTTGTGTTCAAAGCTCGTTTTAGCGATATGGGACTGCAATACTCATCTTGTTTACCACTGTATAATGCTAATATATTGAAGTTCCTAGGTAGAAAAACATCCCTACCTCCCTTGGGTTCCTTGGTTGATCCCTTTTTACTATCTATGGCACCCCTAACTGATGATCCTATGTTTCAGACAATACAAAAAGAATCAACAAAAGTTATTTCTTTCAATCGAAGAACTTCATAATATTAGGAGGTTTCAATGGTAAAAAATGTAAATTTAACACTGCCGTATTGCGAGCATTGAACTCGACTTAAGTTTCAAAAATATCTGATATCCACTTAAAAGGGGTACTTTTTGACAGGTTCTTTCTTATGAAAAGTTACTTTGAATATTAGCATTTTCTTTAATATGTTTTCTACGTTTAAAAATATTCTGTAAAAGTTGATGTCAAATGTTGCTTTGGAGCCATTCAGTTTCAAGTACTAATACTACGTGTAAAAATGTATAGCGTAATATTATCATAAAGAAGTGAGGTTGGAGCAGATGCTCCTTAAGATGAACGTGAAGTTTACACATCAAGAATGTTTCTTTTATTTTTTTATTTTTTATTTTTTTTTGTCAAACTGCACTCCTCGCGCTATCGTAAGAAGATATACTTACAAATAAAAAAGATTAGAGTGCGCTCAAATTGAATAATCTAGATTATTTTCTCAAATAAATTACTTTTACTTAGCTTACACGAATAGATAAAGGTTGACAAGTCACAGTGAGAACAATAAAGTCCGGTTGAATCCTCGAGCTTGACGAAGAACCGTAAAAAATCGCTGTCACAGTTCGGAGAAGTAATTTACGCAAGGTTTTATAGCCAGTTTCATTATCATACATCATTCATAATTTCATTATCATACATCATACATAATTCCTATTTTTAAACGCTGCATTCAAAACTGCGATATTTTGAATGTGCATTAATAGAGGGTGTGTCTTCAAAACCATAAAATAAGACTTTTAACCACCTGGAGATTTTTAAACTTTTTCCAAGGAATGCGGAAAAAAGAACTGGAATTTGAATTGCATAAGAGTATTCAATGTTCAATGAATTGTGAAACATTTTCTCCGAATATGCAGTGAGGGTCTATTTGCCATGCAACGCTGCCAATATGTGTTGCGCAATTCAACTTACATGTGATACTATTCCAATCATTTGCCAATATTTTTGTTCCCGAAAAATCATACTTCTTAATATAAAATCATGAGTGTAATGCGTAACGCACGACGCACGGTGGATCGATTTAACAGGAGAGGTCGGACGAAATTAGGAAACTTTAAACCCTCATAACTAAGTTCATACAAAACTTTGAGGTTTTAAAAGTGGCTCCATTGATTTCCTCGTAAAATTTTCTTCAGTAAGCACCCATTGAAATTTCAAATGTGACGAAATAAACACCAACATTTTCATGTCGAACCTCTCTAATTTGCTCGATCCTCTGTGCTTGCCCATGGCACAAAACGCTCCGAAAGATTGGACCGCGAAGCAATTATTAGGGGGCCCACCCCCAGGTTTTTTTTTAAATATTACAAGAAATATTTGTGGGAGAAAATAATGAAGATGTTGCATGTGTAAGGGATTTGCGATTTGACCATTGATTCTTATGTAAAAGTTCGCGAGAAACACGATGGTGCCACTGGTTTTCTCTGTAACCATCTCCCAAGCTCAAAAAAAGCTCTCAAGTTGAGGCCAAAATGGAGGGGATATCCCGCCCTACCCTGAGAGTCTACCTCTATATCAAAACAAACTCTCCATGCAAAGATAGGGAGCAAATACATTAGCAGGGTTGCCACTTATTTGGGACTCCAAAACTAAAAACACGGCAACCCTGCTAATGTATTTGCTCCCTATCTTTGCATGGAGAGTTTGTCTTGATGTAGAGGTGGACTCTCGGGATAGCGTGGGATATCCCCTCCATTTTGGCCTCAACTTGAGAGCTTTTTTTGAGCTTGGGAGATGATTACAGAGAAAACCTCGAGTTGAGGCCAAAATGGAGGGGATATCCCACGCTATCCCGAGAGTCCACCTCTACATCAAGACAAACTCTCCATGCAAAGATAGGGAGCAAATACATTAGCAGGGTTGCCGTGTTTTTAGTTTTGGAGTCCCCAAATAAAGTGGCAACCCTGCTAATGTATTTGCTCCCTATCTTTGCATGGAGAGTTTGTTTTGATATAGAGGTAGACTCTCAGGGTAGGGTGGGATATCCCCTCCATTTTGGCCTCACTTTAAGAGCTTTTTTTGAGCTTGGGAGATGATTTCAGAGAAAACCAGAGGCACCATCGTGTTTCTCGCGAACTTTGACATAAGAATCAATGGTCAAATCGCAAATTCCTCACACATGCAACATCTCCATTTTAGGGTAGGTATTCTAGGGCACTTAGCAACGCATTGCGTTGCTAAGTGCAGTATCGTAGTGAAATTGCACAGTCTTTACAACATGGCATGGCAAAGAGGCCCCTTTTGCACCCCCTAATTTCAATAAAAATTAAATGCACCGACTGTTTCCGATCGGGCTGCTCAGGAGCGAACGCGATTGTTTAGTTAAGTAACGCATCTCGCATCACACTTCGCCTGCCGATTGTATTCCAAAGTGGGTTACCCAATATCAAATCATGCAGAGTAATAAAGGCTACATCGAAGGCGGGGAGGGCGCATTTTCCTCTCGACCAGTCTTGTCATCCTCTTTTAACCTCTGCACCCAAAGCAATACGCATAGGGACAATAGAAGCGATAGCCCGCATGGGTGTCTGATTGTATTGACAAATGCTACATTTCATTTGTTTTTCATTTATTTATATGTTTATTTTCTTAAAATATTTTTCTTTGACTTTTTCAGTTTTCTTCATTTTAAACCGTCTTTCATTTTTTTATCATCATTTCTATTTTCCTTTCGTTTTTTGTTCGGGACTGATGCAGAAGAGCCCACCACGAAATTTTTGTCGAATGACTTTCGAGACATCCGGTGGAAGCTCCAAGCAACCCCTCCCTTCACCACCACACTATTCCAACTCGATCCACTAGCAAAATAGAAATAAAGAGGTGAAGGCGGGGGGGGCAATTCAAACAAAACCAAAGCAAACGTAACCAAACCAACTTAAACCTAACCTAACCTAACTAACAGCAGGCAGAGCCAGAAATCAGAGCACCCACCGGGTGTCTCAAGAGTTGCTCTTCGAAAATGTCGTGGTGGGACTCTTTTTCAGAAGACCCTATCGATTTCTTATCATTTGCATTTTTTCTACAATTTTTTCTTCGCTTTCTATAAGTTGGTTTCTTGTTTTACATTTTTATTTTGCTTCTTCATATTTCTTCTCTTTTCGTGTTTTTCAACTCTTCCTCTTTTGCTTTTTCTACTTTTTCTTCTGATTTGTCTCCTTTTTCTTTCCTTTCTATTTTTTATTTTCCCCCATTCTTCTTTTTTTCTCTTTATTTTTATTTCTCTGTATTTTTCCTCCCTATTTTTCTTTCCTTTTTTATGTAATGCATTTTCCCCCTTAATTTTTCTTTTTCATGACTATTCCTCTGATTTCTACTTTTCCCCCAAGGGAATATGAATGGGGAAAATTCACTCGAAGAACTGTGGCAACAATGGAAAATCGTAGCAAAGCGGGAGTTAATTAGAATCGTCAGGCGGTTAAGCGGCTCGTGGATTCATGATGACTCTACTCGACGCGCGACGCGCTGCAGATTTCTGTTTGATCCTTAATCAAACATTCGAACGCGGATTGTTTCCAGCCCGCTTCTCCGCCTCCCCCGTTCCGGTGTAGCATAATTGCGGCCGCTCGGAATTTTTAATCTTTGTCAACCATCGGGTCCAAAGTAGTGGGCCCCATTGTCAGTTGGAGCTGCAAACATCGCGAAAAATAAAATTTAAAAAAAATGTGGTATCTCTCAAAAATATATTGGGAGTGCCTCTCTCCAAAAACAATTTATAGACGCAATTTAGAGTCAACTAATCATAACTAGTACATGCGTCCGGAGGCTGAAAAGCAGGTTAGCTGGAATTGTGAATACACAGCAGTTTTTTTTTTTTTTTTATGGGGGTGCTGAATTCAAATCTAAGGGTTCATGGCTCCTATTTGGATAACATTCATCGCCACTATCAGTAAAAGACCTCACAAGCCGTTTTTTTTATAAAAGGACAATTTTATTTTATTGACTCAATCCACTGTCCGCCGCGTTGACGGGTCCGCTTTGGAAACATAATTTGTCGTAATGTTCTCAATTCTGTATACTCCTTGTTTTTAGGTAAACCCAGCCCTGGTAAAAATTGGCGAAAAGAGCTGCGTTTCAAAATACCATAGGAATTCTTATAGCCGGCTAAAGAAGGCTACAGAAAATCATATAACTGGCTGAAAATGCGGAGAAAATCATACGGCCGGGCTATACAAAGCGATAAAAATTTATGCAGCCGGGCTTTAGTTCCTATCGCCGGGCTTTACACTTTATCGCCTGGCTGTTGCTTTCTCGCCATCGATTATAAAAGGCTATAAGAAATTGTGTAGAAATTCGTGTGCTTTGAAAATCATTAAGTTTGATTAAGTCTGAACCACCTTAATATTTACAAAACACACATTATATTTTCCTTTAATACATATTTTTTTTCATCAATTAAAATTATAATAATCCATACAGGATGTGCAAACATTTCAAAATCATGAGTTGAATAACGCTGACTCCACCAGATTAAATATAAGAGCCTACACAAAGCGGAGCGACGACGCACTGGCGCCTACAAACCTAACAGGGATACTTCACGCATTGCGCAACGCGTGAAGCATCCTTGTTAGGTTTGTAGGCGCCAATGCGCGTTTCGCGCTGGCTGCCCGCCTGCCGTGCCGCAGCATGCCACGGTGCTTGAAGCAACTATTTCATTCACACCAGAGGTATTGCACAGTATCATACAAAACTGAAGGTGCTCTAATATATTAGTAATGGCAGGCATCCATCAAAAGTACGGAGCTTTCCTTGTACGCGCCTCTAGCGCGTAATCTCTGCTGCCGCGCCGGGCCGTCTAGCGCACAGCTAATCGCGCCGCGACGCCGGCCGCGGCCAGCTTCGGTGGCGCTCCCCTAGAGAGCGCTCGCGTCGCCAAGGTGATTTATGTTTTATTAAGGTCCTTTTATTTTGTTTACGAAAGGAAAATAATAATTTGTCTGGTGCCCAGAGTTGTAAATAAATGTAAATAAAGCAAAGAAGGTTTCAAGGTTAAAGGTGTTTAAGTTCTTTTCTCAGTATTACGTTTTGTTCTCCAACGTCCTATGCCGGGCGCGGGATACCGATTTACCCACGTCCTAGGTGCACGCCGATGCCAGCGCTGATTCAACGCCGCTCACGAGCAAGTTTTCCATATTCATCGATTCCCCTGTTCGCCCGGTGCTAAGATCGATCGATCAGGTAAAGGATTCAACGGTACGCCCGGTGTCAATGTAGGTAAACCCCCGGTATGCCCGATGATTTAGTTCTTAAGCCCCGGTTAGCCCGCAGAAGTTAAGATAGGGACCCCGGCTAGCCCGGTGAACTGCAGAATAGGGACCCCGGCTCGAGCCCGGTGTTAGTTAGGAACCCCAGCTCAAGGGAGCTGAAGCCAGGCCCGCGCGCTCTTGGTAGCTTTTCATATCTGTAAATTAAAGTAGGGATTAAGGCCCCAACATTCCTCGCAAAATAAATCAAGATACTACGACCCAAAAAGAGAGCAGTATTCCAAAAACTCTTTAATTCCTAGCATCCGTAATTAGTAACGCTTAGCATACACTTTATAGCCTGGCTGTTGCTTAGTTGCCATCGGCTATAAAAGGCTATAAGAAATTATGTAGCCGGCTAAGCTATTGGAAATCTTACAGCCGGCTGTAGGTCTATGGTATTTTGGAACACTGATTCTACTGCCAATTTTTACCAGGGAGCAAATGTACATGCATTCAATTTTCCAAATACCATAGCTATTCAAAACATATCTTTATGCGTGGATGCTATTTTGTAAAAAAAAACAAGTGTCAGAAAACTTCAAATTCGGATGCGCCGACCATAAAACATCGAGATAGCAAAAAAAAATTGTACCCGAAATTTCAGTCAAATCAAGTATGCGCCTGGACTAAATGATTTGTCCACTGATTTGAGATTTCTTTTCTACTTAAATGAATCCCCTGGGACTAATCTGGTGCTTAGGTCCCATCCCCACCCCCTTCAGTTCCTGCTTAACAAGCAGCCTCGGTGACTTACTTAAGGCCATCAAACTCAGGTCGCAGAGACGGAAATCAAACACGGGAATGGAGATGTTGCATGTGTGAGGGATTTGCGATTTGACTGCTGTTACATATCGACGGTGAAACTACCAAACCACGTATCTCGTTTGCGGTGTTTACAAATCTACGCTCACATTTTATTTTTTTGAAGTAGACCAAATCAATATCATTCCTTGAAATTTCCACGGAATTTTCTCCGCACAAAGAGGAAAAATCACAGAAATTTTCAAGACTGGATGTTAAGTAGTTTTTCATTTAAAAAATAAAGTATGACAGGAAGTCTGCGACGTCGCAAACCGAGATACGTGGTTTGGTAGTTTCACCGTCGATATGTAAAAGTTCGCGAGAAACACGATGGTACCACTGGTTTTCTCTGAAATCATCTCCTAAGCTCAAAAAAAGCTCTCAAGTTGAGGTCAAAATGGAGAGGATATCCCGCCCTACCCTGAGAGTCCACATCTACATCAAAACAAACTCTCGATGCAAAGATAGGGAGCAAATACATTAGCAGGGTTGCCATGTTTTCAGTTTTGGAGTCCCCAAATAAAGCGGCAACCCTGTCAATGTATTTGCTCCCCTATCTTTGCATGGAGAGTTTGTTTTGATGTAGAGGTGGACTCTCAGGGTAGGGCGGGATATCCCCTCCATTTTGGCCTCACTTTGAGAGCTTTTTTTGAGCTTAGGAGATGATTTCAGAGAAAACCAGTGGCACCATCGTGTTTCTCGCGAACTTTTACATAAGAAACAACAGTCAAATCGCAAATCCCTCATACTTGCAACATCCCCATTCCTGACCTATAGTATGAGTACTACGACTATAAGACTACAGGAGGCCGACTGAAACTGACGATTTATCGAGAGATTTTAAACAAAAAGCTTTTGCGCGTGTTTATCCCTTGCAAAACATGTTGTTAATAATCCGATTCATCATCCCATTTAAGTGCTCCAACGAATATCCGAAGACAGAATTGTAATTTCAAGAGAGATCTGACAACAACGGGTGCATTATTCTCACCTGAGTCCTGGACCACGGGCTCTTCTCCGATCAAGTCAGTAGGAAGCCACGCATCGCCCACGCAAGTGCAGTTATTCTTGCCTCGGCGTCAAGTCGTTAAAGTATCAATTCAACGATAAATTATTCATATCAATCCGCGAAAAAGTGACTCTTGTCTGGACTTCATTCATCAGAAATGATGACAAGAAAAAACCAGTTTTCGGAAATTACAACGACCTGTTACGATCTAGTGGCAATAGTCTCGTTGTTTCCCAGACAAAAAAAACGTAAATCCATTTCGAAGTTGTAAAGTTATATATATATATGAGTCGCTTTTATAGCGCTCTTTGGCGCTGTGCGGCGCCTAATCGCCACAAAGCTCGGTCTTCCCACAGGTCATCAGGGAGTTGACAATCTCTTATCTCATTTAACACCCCCTGTCGCCAACCTCTCACTGGGCGTCCCCTACGCCTCCTCCCAGGAGGAACCCAATCAAGCATCTTTTTTGGCAGCCTCTCTTCCGTCATCCTATTGACATGACCATACCAAACAAGTTGTTTGGTCATGACGTCGAACACGATGTCATTTTCGACTTCCATTATCTGACGCACTCTATCATTACGGACCCGATCTCTCCTAGAAATTCCTGCTGACCTTCTCCAGAAATCCATCTCCGTTGCTCTTAGCATATCCTGTGTCCGTTTCTTCAGCTGCCAAACTTCACATCCGTATGTTAATATACTTTTGACTATAGAGTTGTATATCCTCCTCTTGTTATCTTTGGAAATCCGCTGATCCCAGAGGATTCCATTTAACATCGCTATAGCCTTCCTTGCTAAGGTGTTCCTTTCCCTGATAGCTTGATCCGTCCTTCCATCCTGGGTCAACCGCACTCCCAAGTACTTAAAGTGCTCGCAGCCTTTGATCTGCTGCCCATCCTCCAACTCAATGCTTTGCTGATCACCGCCAAAAGTTGTAAAGTTTCCATCGCAAATTGTACTAAGTAGACTATTGTGCGTTTTTAACTGAAAATACCACACGTTTTTCCTCCAATTACACGTGCGTACATATCGGCCAAATAATATATTGGAATTGTACCGTCAGTTGGTCTAACATGAGCCGGTTTTTGACTTTGAGGCTTTGCATTTTTGCAGTAAATGTTTTTTTCATGCAATCAATTTTTGTTGTAGATCAGTCCCACATAGAAGAGTAAGAATAGCCCATTGAAAAAATTTTCCAGCAAACTGGGTATTTTTTTTTAAAAAAAAATTGAGGTGGCTCATGTTACCTACAAGGTGGGGTAACATGAGCCACCCTATTGTTTTTAATTTAAAGGCACATGTAAGCCTACTATAGGCTCACATGAGCCTCCCAAAAGTTTTTTAAAAAAAAAATTGAGTTACAAAACATTAAAAACCAGGCTAAAAACGTACAAAACTTTAATTTTCCTGCAATTTACGTCAAATTTCAGGCGAACCAATACATTTAACATCTAAAACCTTGTATCTAACAGGAAATCATTTAACAATCAATAGCACTAAGTTACTTTAAAGGCACACCGACAAGACAAATGGGACCTAAAGTCAAGAGAGATCAGTCAAAGTTTCTTAAAAAGTATATTTATAGTAGTGTTTTGGGCTACGTTAGATTCACTTTTATTTATAGTAGTATATATATATAAGTATAAAATTAATATTGACTTTAATTTTAATTTTTGGAACTTTTTAGCTTTGTTTTCCCCGCAAAATGGTGTGGACTCAGCACCATTTCTCCACCTTGTTACATACAGTTCGGGCCACTTCTTAGTGTTTTTTTCTTTTTTTTTCTTATATAAGTATATATAGTATACAAGTCTTAAAAAGACGAACAGTAAATATGGAAGATACGTGAAGGAGTTGATTTATGCTCTAAAGGAATGCCAATTTTACTAAGAATGTATCATGAAAACCATTACTGTATAGATTGTTCCTGGAGGACTTGCGAAAATTGGGTGGCTCAAGTTACCTCCAACATTCCAAAATTTTGGTTTTTCCAAAAAAAAAATTGGTCAAAAACTAAAATGTTCAAAATCCAATGCATGGGCATGAAAGTTGGAGGTATTTGTGAGGTTCGGCGACCGGCGAAATTATTCTGTGATTATCGATAGTCACTTTTCAAGGAGGTTAATCTCAGAGGTAGAAAAAGGGGCAAAAATTCTAAAAACTAAATAATTTATAAAAATTTCTTATCGATGGAAAAATGTGTCTCTATACCATTGAAATTCCGCCAAGACACGCCACTATCACATCATGTTGTTGTTTTCGTTGTTTACTTTCGCGACAGTGCTGCCACAGGCAAGAGAAAAAAAAATCCCCAAACGGCTCATGTTACCCCCGAGGCTCATGTTAGACCAACTGACGGTATTCATATTCCTGTAAAATTTCGTTATTTGAGTCAATTTTGCAGCATTGGAATGTAGATACGATCATCTGCACGGGAAACGACGCGACGCGACGGTGTGTCCAATATTGAGGTAGTTGGGCTGGTCAATAAGGAATTGTGTTTTAATCCGAACTGGTTTTCTCTGAAGAAATTCCACTGAGAATTTGAAGTCCGGTCGGGATAACTTTGAGTAATGATCAAATATAAAATTTAGACAGAAAGTTGGATATGAAGCCAACGTGTGTTACAAATCAGCATAAAACTGAAAATCTCAACACAGAGAGGGAAATCTCAAAAGAGTACAATTTTCTCTCAAAGAGTTGTGTTGTTACGACCATTCGAACCATTACCCCTACATCACCAACTTTCTGTCTCAATGACTCGTGCGTTTACTACAATCAGTTTGTGAATATAAAATTGCTCTAAAATTTTGTTATTACATAACTTAGAAAGTTTGGGTGGGGTGTTGTATATAAATTTGGAAATTTACCATTTTGATATAACGAGATCAGCCGCACCCTAGTGACGAATCATAAGTTGTTATGACATATTTCTTAATCCGGTCTGACAATGAGTCATTTCTCTGAATGCGTGATGGGAGCTTTTAGGAATGTTTGATTTCTTGTTATAATATTTCCTCGAGCTCTATTCTTGTTGCTGCTCTTCCACCTTGAACTTCAATTTCAAATCTTGAGGATTTAGGCTCCTTTCCGGGTCAAAGCCCCTCGATCACCCGATGTGAATCCAGAGATGGAAAATTTGAAAGTACGTTTGGGGTTCTAAAATTTTCGATAGCAACCAGCCCGCTTGAATTAATTCTAATCGTTCTGACCTTCTCTTTTGTTTCTGTCTCTTCCTTTAATTTGCACGAATGTGATCAAGAGGCTTTTAAATATATTATTCATTCTGAAAAATTATCGCACTCAAATTGGCATTTTTCCTCTTAGTACCGACAAAGAATTGCTAATCGTCACCAGGTGCTTTTAATGACAGGTGTGTTTTTTTCGTCGTTTGACAAACGCTACCTTATATAACTTTACCCATTGTCAGATGATGAAAAATTACCTTAGTGCTGAAGCTTGCTCACCGTGAAAGAAAAATTTTAAGTAAGCATCAAAAGTTTCGCCTGATTCTCATACACGATTTACTTAAAGTTACCTACAGGGAGATAATAAAACCACGCAAATATCTTTTTCCTTACACATATTTTTCAAAAGGAAACTTTTCAAATTCAGCATTTTTAATTATTCTGGAAAAATCAATTATCACACATGCCTTCCTATAATATTAAATTTTTACCATAAATAAGTATAATGTAAAAATTTTAAATAAAGTAAAAATATTTGCAATACTTATTTATTAAACCTCAATTTTTACCCAATTCATTAACCTCTTTGCTCACTCAAATGCAAAGAAATTCGATTTTCTTCATGGTCAAATACAAGTTATAAAAAAAAAAAAAATTCTTTTAATTGAATTTGGGGTGCAAAGTTTCGGTTTCATGACCTATTTAACTTTAGTTCATACTATAGACCATATAGTGTGTACTATAGTTCATTCAATATGATTGAGGCCTTGTGATGTAATATAGGAATACAAATATTCCTGATTCCTGTTTTACGGTTAGCCCTGAATTTGACCGATGATAATTCGAGTAACACTGGTGCGTCCGGGCACATTTTTTACATTCTAATTTGCAGCGTGTGTAAAGAAAAAGTAAATATCCTTCATATTTCAGAGGGAAAATACATTATAATCCTTTAATATAATATTAAATTGGTCATAAATGTCTTTGTTTCATTTTAAAGTGACTATAGTGTTCAATTTTGACCGCTTCAAATTTTGAGAAATTAACAATCTTAATTATTCGGCCAGTTATAGTTCGAGTTTTTCATAGAACTTAATAATAAAAATACGTGTTAAATTATGGTTACCCTGATGGATTGTACTGTTATTCACGTATTACACCTTTATTTTGACCTTGCGCATGAGTTTCATGACATGAACGAAAAATTCGTACTATTCTATGCGATTTCTACCTGACATTCCAGAGATGGTAATAAGCTTTTAAAAACATGAAAAATAATAAGCACGGCGCAAAAAGCAGGGTTTTGTCCCTCGAGTTCCTTTTCGCACGCCGGATGAAAATAATGAAAGTTCCACATGGAGGCATCAGCCTTTGATATTCTCGCGACATTCGTGTCGGAGACTCCGCTGAGGTGTTCAGAGTTGAGAACAAGGGAATTGCAAAGGCCACTCTTACAAGTAAAATAAGTTCTTTTGCGGAACTCGCCGAGTCGTCGTTGAGTAGTGGTGCCTAATGAGGCAACCTCTGTGTTCTGTATTTCACAGGAACGAGAAATAAAAGGTATTGAGGGAGTTGAAATTTATTCTCTCTTTTCCCTCGTGAATGAAGGAAAATAGCGGTGAAGTAGTGACATAGCTTGGACTTTTCTCCAAAAAATAGGAACGGCCCTAGTAGCAGCGGCTGTTGAGAAAAGTTGTAAAAAAACTCGTAAATTTTAAGAGATCTCCTAAAATGTACTTTAAAACCACTTGAAAATTACGTTAAAAAAACTCTTGAAATATTTGTATTAGGAAACCCTTTAGAGGGCTTTTTTTTACATAAATTTGACGAAAATTTTTAAGAGCATTTTTTACGTAAATTTTAAGTGAAATTTACGTATTTTTTTTAACTTCCTGCGGGCAAAAACGAGGAAAAAAAAGTGGTGAACAGAAAAATATAAAAGAAACAGTTGCAACCCATAAAAATTGAGGATAAAGTTTATTGATTTCTACGTAAATTTTACGTTTTCTCTTAATTAAAATAACACTGTTTTTTTACTTAAAAGGATTCTCCAAAAGCGTTTCCTAAAACGAGTATTTTAAGACTTTTTTTACTTAAAATTAACGAACTCTTAAAATTTAAAAGTTTGTGACAATTTTTTTGGACAACTTTTTGTAGAACTTTTTTTAAGAGCCATTGATACTCGGGGGAGAGTAGAGACAGAAAAACTGTTTAAAAAAACCCGAGTCAAAAATTTTAAACATGAAGTAGAGAAAATTTTGAGCGAAATATGACTCGCCAGTCTGAACAGAGTTTTTATCAAGTGATGTAACTATTTTGATCGCAAGATTTGAAGAAAACTCGCTGTGAAGACTTCAAGGTCTGATATTGATGTGCTCTCCTTAAAAAAATAAAATGGGAGCGGAGATTTTTAAACAGTGCAAACGAGATACGTGGTTTGGGAATTTTACCGTCGATGTACATTTTGACTCACAGTCTATTTGAAAGGGATCATCGCCCGCAACAGTTATTTTTTAGCCTCGAAAATTTGTGAAGGTCCTATGAATGACGCATGAACTTGAAGCGCAAATTCCTCAACAGGTGTCTTCATACCTTCATAATCGGGTACATTCTTTCACCCTGGCACTCAAACTGCTTTGGATAAGATAAAAATCCCGCATTTGTGTAAAATTTTTATCCGATTTAATAACTTCTCCTACTGCTGAGTAGGACTCGCATTCAAGTTGCCAACTCGATTCTGATCGTGGCAATTGTTATAATAAAGAAGAAATAACTATATTTACGACAGAAGCAGGCATTTTGTCCAGTTCAAGGTTCAGTCAAACTACTCCAAATTTTCGGATTAAATTGCTGTCTAAAACTTAAAGTGAGGAGCTTGGAGGACAAAGCGCATAAGTACAGTTTTTGATATCTCGAGAAATACGCGTTTGAAGTTTCGAAATTACATGGCTCCTTATGGCGGAAAGGAAGTTCAAACTGACTTTTTGATGCTTACAAATTGGAATTCGGGAGCGAATTTTTCACAGTATATGCATTCAAATTAGGTTTACTTGAAATTATTAATACCTTATTTTTTCAAAAACTGCACTTATGCACCTTGTCCTCCAAGCCTCTCAAATATAATAACTCAGAAACGAAAGACTAAACTCTCTATTAGCTCGGTAATAACATAGGAATGTGCGCTCCATCTTATAAATTACCTCATGGTATTCAGATCAGATGCCCGTTTTCATTACTTCATCCAACTTTACCCGTCTTTGGTTGACATTCTGCCGTGCTAAGCAAGAACGCCGTAACGCCATCAAGATTTTTCCCTCGTTTTTTAGAACTTAACACTTAAGAAAATGAAAACTGTTTTACCCATACATCTCAAATTTCCAGGTTAAGTTCTTGATAGTATTTGCAAAAGAATTCCGTACAAACATCGTCCCAAGGTACACATGTTTTTCTGCTATGATATATTCGTTCCAAAAAATGTAAAACGGCGTTTACGGCGTTTTTGCGTTGCACGACAGATTTGTTCTTACTTCAGTTTGATCCGTTTTTTTTCTTCTTCTTGTTTATTTGTCTGTCATAGGCGAGACCGCCTTGATGTATTGGCGGGAAGAGGCGGAAAGGTCAGGGTTTAACAATCTGCTCCACACATAATAACAGATGTTATAGACTTGTGGATAGTGAAGCAACAAGATCTAGGTCGAGTGAGTTACCCACAGTTTGTTTAGCTTTCCAACGTGCATTGCTTTGTCCCCCTGTTTGCCAGGATCACTCCAGATTGATCATTGAATTTTTCGAGGGAACGTGTCAGCACGGTTCTACCATGAGCATAAGCTTTATTTTTCTCGTAGAGTACATAGAGTCGTAATGTAAATGGGAGAGCTGGCGCCATGTTCTGCTCGACGAGTTCCGAGCCCGGTGTGCGCCGAGCTACGGTCACTTTTTCGATACATGTTCGATCCAAAACGGCGGTGTGTAATACGTGGTAATTCCTATCTTCTTTGTATACGTCGGATGACCGGGTACCCACATATCGAAAACGATCAATCATGTATCGAAAAAGTGACTCAGCGTCGCAGGAATCTCGGAATTCGGGACCTGGAAAATGCTTGAAAGTGACGCCAGCTCTCCCACTTACATTACGACTCTATGTACTTTATGATTTTTCTCTACAAAAAAAACAAAACCTTCGTCTTTATGAACGTTAATGCGTTTCAAAAACATTTTAGAAAATCATAATTGGAATTGGATGCTGTACCTCAACGAGGCTCAAATATTGATATATGTTTAAAACGAAAAGAAAAGTTGTTCATCGGACACGATGGCAATACGTCCAGGTGCGGTGAGTGAATGATCGATTTTCAACATTTTGCCATTTGTAACTATGCCAAAGAATCGATTTTTAAGGTGTTCGTTGCGAATACCCTGTTTATCGATCCTTCTCCATAGGTTAAAATGTCAGATCAATCAATGTATCGTAAAGCACGCCACACCACTGAATACGTCTACAGCTGGAATATAAGATCCTCACGGTCTAACTGTAAGTATAATTAGTAGGAGTGTATAAGATTTGGAACGAAGATTCATGCAGAGTCCTGTCAATTTAAAATTTATACTTCTGACCAGCCACGGAGAAAAGACTTTGGTACGAGAAGGACAATTTTTTTAAAGTGATTTTCATAAAGATGGAATGAAGAATCAGAATGGGAGATTTCAGCAGTAAAAAGTATCTTTAGTATCCCAAAAAATAAGAAGCAAGCAGTATCAGGGCCGGATTTACCTACTTGCCGCCCATGGGCCGCCTGTGTTTTGCCGCCTCTTCTCATTCGTTTTGAAACATCGCTACAAACCACCAAGTAAACGTGCCGGAGGAGGAGGGGTGCATAAGACGCGTTTACTCGTGTTGGGCACATTTTTTATGTAAGCCCTGTCAAAACTGGCAAAAGTTCACGGAACTTTGCGCGAAAATTAAGTGCCGTGAACCTATCTCTGTGTTGACGAGGCCTTTCATTTATAAGAAAAGAACTAAAAAATTATGAGAGAATAAAGATGAATGTGGTTTAATGATTTTAATTTCCGCCACCGCGCCAACCGCACTGTGTTTGGCGCAATGCGTGAAGTATCCCCACAGTCTTGTATAGGCGCTATGCGTTTCACGCCGACCGCCCCTCACCGCACTGTGTTTGACGCAATGCGTGAAGTATTCATGCAGTTATGTAGGCGCTAATATGTGTTACATGTCGACTGCCGTGCCGAGGGCTTCTCCTTTCCATCTCAAGTCCTCGTCATCATTGCTCTCTTCGCCGCGCCGCTCCAGGCTAAATTGCGTGTTTGGTTTCTCTCTCAACTAGACTAATGAAAGGCGCTGTCTCTTGTATCACCGAAAGAC
Source organism: Bemisia tabaci (assembly GCF_918797505.1). NCBI lineage: Eukaryota > Metazoa > Arthropoda > Insecta > Hemiptera > Aleyrodidae > Bemisia > Bemisia tabaci. The sequence goes on from NW_027311763.1 coordinate 62,848, forward strand.
GAAAAAATTAGAAATTGCTATACTTTAACTCTCAGGGAATGAGAGATTTTTTCGCCTTTTCTCGTTTGTAATTTTTTTCTGAATCAGATTTTTTTTCTTAATACCTACATTTGAAAAAATTAAAACATTTGCCGCCCCCTAAATTTGCCGCCATGGGCCGCGACCCATATGGCCATCCCCTAAATTCGGCCCTGAGCAGTATATTAAAACTTTAAAGGCACATTTTTCTTAAAACTAATTTTTATTTATTTTTGGCGCGTATACGTAGTATACCGCCTTTGCGATCGTTTCGAACCTTGCTCGATACAATAACCGAGTCCCTTAGTTCCTTACCGAAAAGTGACTACCGCGAACTTCTGAGATTTTCCAAAGCGTGTAAAAAGTTTATTTATCCGTCAATAATTATGATTTAAAGTTGTTTCTCATTCTGGGGCTCTCTAGTTTATGTGCAGTGAATACCAAGAGTCTACGTTACTTGGTTTTCTTAAAAAAAGCCTAAGAGTACGACGCGCTGATTTAAAATATGCATATATAAGCAGAATCAAGCGAATTGATTCGAGGATGGCTGAGCAGGTCGGCACTCTCGGAATGAGAATTTAACTCCTCCGCTTTGTTCAGAACGTTGCTTTGACAGATCTCCAAACCTCTGTTATACTTTTCAAAAGTTGGTACCCGTGCTCTGATAGTGCTGTTCATCTGACAACAATGTCAGTGTCAGCTGTTAATAATATTTTTATCATATGAGGTTAATAAAAAGTTTTCAGTCAGTCTTTGACATCCTGAATAATTGTCTTGGTATTTATTTACTAATTTTACAGAATTATATTTTATTTCTTATTAAAACTAAGAAATACAGTGCAATCTGTGTAAGTGCAATCTGTGATGAGCCTCGAGACTCATTAGACCATTAGCTAAACGTGGCTCATACAGGAATCCACTTACCCCTCTCTTCCCCACGCTCCTGATCACTGCGTCGGCGCGGCGTCTCGACGAACAATAGCTAATGACGGTCGCCAAGCTAGGCCGGGATCCTCAGCTCCTCGCCCAATTACTTACGCTTCATTAACCATTTCACCGTCACGCTAGGATTCGCCCAATTTTCGAAAAAATTATTTCGCGAGTTTTTAGCAATTTTTTCCTTACTCTCCGTTGAAACACGAATTAAAAGAGGTCTCATTCATAAAAATCGGCCAAATAGAAGAGAAGTTACAGTATTCGAAATCCGAAGAAATCAACAAAACTTCTCCAAACAAAAAATAAAATGAAGGGGAAAAAAAAGAAATGTATAAATTACAATTTAATATGATTGACCTCAATGTGACAAGCAATTCAATTATAAAAAGGAGAAAAAATTGAGTGAAATTACAAAAAATTAGCCTCTTGCAAGGGGCTTCCTTGTATGAGTTTTGACCTGAAGACAAGTAAATCCCGTTACATTATTAAAACGAAATTGACTCCATAGTTTAATGCCTTAGTTTCTTGAATACGATTATTTTAAGCTCTCGAAAATTTATACCAGCAATTTTACCCATGGGGTGATTTCCTGAGAGCTGATAATATCACGAATTTCTCATAGAGCCCTTCAAAAATGGCTTGCTTTTTGGGCAGCCGATTCGGCCATCAAACCGGGGTTTAAATGGAAGCTGATAATAACACAAAGCTCTGAGAAAAATTTTGAGATGAGTATAGGAACGGTTTGTAAATTACGAGGAGAGGCGGGCATTCTGTTCAGCATATCGATACATAAGTATTTTCACACGTAGAATTTAATTTTCACGTCAGGGAGTCGACATATTTTGATTTTTTCGATTTTATACGGAAAATGTATGGTTTTTCGGGATTGAAATTACTTACAATTGTTTCATGAAAAATGAATGCACCCAAAATGACTATAGCATTTTGACTTTCACATACGTGCACTCACTAAATCGATTGGTAAATTCAAAGAGTGGGTACATCGACCTGATATATCAAGTTTCTGCAATTTTTCACGGCAAATCGGTAGATTTACGGGATGTGGATTGCTTACTTTCAATTCATGAATGAATAAAGCATGGACATGGTTAAGCTTCTTTGCATGAAAAGACGTTTAAAATAAAAAAATCAAGACATATTTAATACAATTGCATTTATATCGAGTATAAATCCCTTTTCAATAATATAACGGGATTTATAATACCGGTGATTTGGGTATTTTAGCCCAAAAATACCTTTAAATCGACTTTATCTTCTAGGAGTTCGACAGAATTTTTCCTTTCTTCGCTTAAATTTTTCCGTAGCACTTTTCTTCAAGAATCTGATAAGATTTTGCTTGAGGCAGATCAAAAAACTTAAATTTGTTCGAATAGCTTTCTAGATTTACAATACACGGTCTCGTCAGGTGCCTCGTTGACCTTGCACTGTTGGATCGTTAATTCTCTTGTTGTGCTGCTTGCCTTTTTTGAAATCTCTGTAAACGAAAACTAAAGGGGTTGATATGTGCGAGTTAATGACGCGCCTTATCAACACATTGTGTTGGAGTTCACTGCTTGTTTTTTATTATTTTTTTTTTTTTTTTGCAAATTTGGTCAAGAAGAATCCCCTGAGCAGAGGTAACGATATCTTAATTTTGAGTTTTCTGAAATAAGGTCCTTTTACCGTGGGGAGTGAATGAAAGTTTTCTAGTAAACGCTCATCATACCTGCAGTTGGCATAATTCTCCATTGCAGTCGATGTTAATCTGTATGCACTTGGCTCCTCTCAGTAAAATGAGATTCACCCTTTAGAAATCTGGAGGGGAGCCAACAATTACATTGTTCCAGGCTGAGGCTCACTATTCATCTCAGACAGCAGAGAAGGACCATCTCTCCACAGAAAATTTTAAATTACTCTAAAAAATGTTACCAAATCCGATTCTTCTCGTTAAAATTTCACGAACGAAAGAATGCTAGGTACCTTGTTTCTTAAACTTCTTAAAGTACTTTTTCATATAAAAAATTGATGACAAATTCCCTCATACAAAAGAATTTAATTTTACCTTTAAAAATACAAACACATTGAATTTCTAAGGCCAATTTCGCAGCCATGGAATGGGGTTATCCTCATCTTGCAGACGAAAATTTTGACAAAGCTAGTAGGTATCAGGACAAGCAAGATCATCTTTGTCCGGTCCCCAGAAAAATGGACCTTCGTCTGCGGAAACTCGAAATTCAGCCGTGAGGAATCAATGCCATGGTACAGGTTATCTTTCAACCTCACGCAACGATTTAAACTCGCCGGAGATGAAATTGCATACTCAGCAAAATGAAGGAATTTTGGGTGAATCCATACATTGATGGTTATTATTTGAACAATTAACTGACATGAACGAGATGTATGAGTGGGAGCAGGTTGGTCTTTGTGCTGTAATGAGTGGCCTCTTTCTTTTTACTGGAAAGCATATGGTTTGAGGTACATACAGTGATGTGAGTATGGTAATCACCAACATACTCTTTGCTAGTAATGCCGCAAATCTGATAGCATTTACTAAAATTATGGTAAATGCTACCAGATGTCTCTTCATCTTTAACGTACAGTATCACTATGTAAAAAATCGAGTGGACTCATCATAGAATTTGACATACTTCTGGTAATATTTGCTATACTTTTTTAGCGTGCCATTAGAGTTAGTTCTCTGTTGCTATACATTTTCTAGGGTTTAAAAGGAAACGTTTCCGTTGCCGAAAATTTCCAGTGAAAATCTTTTTTCCCGAGAAATATCGACGAACAACACACACATTTGCACTAATACAAGTTACTCACTCACACTTTGAAGAGCCGCACAGTGGATCAAGTCAGTCAGAGAGGTTGGACATAAAAGTTTTGACTAAAACTGCAAATTTCGGTGTTAATTTCGACACATTTTAAATTTAAGCGGGTGTTTTCAGAAGAAAATGTCACGAGGAAACCAATGGAAACACTTTAAAAATCTCAAATTTTTTTATCAACGGAGTTGTAAGCGTTTAAAGTTTCCAAATGTTGTCCGGCCTCCCCTCTTAACTCGACCCACCGTGAGCCGCTAAGAACGCTCCAGAAACCTCTATCGTTCCTGTCGCCATTCCCAGTATTTGTCTTTCTCCAGAGACTTCTATCCGTAAACGCTACTCATATTTTCGAGCTTTGATATAAAGACTGGTTTAATTGTAGAATGCCTATCCACAAGACGAGGGATAGAATTTGGAGGTGTCAATTTGTATCGATCATCCCTCTAGAGGTTTTCGTTTGGAAACTCGTTTTGGACGATCAACGCGCGGAGACACGCCCCCAGGTAAGGAGAGAGAAAAGCCTTTTGCCATTTCCAGGAAAATATTATCCTGTGACACCTACAGCTCGCACTCTAGGCACGTTTTAATTTCGGATTTTGTCGTTAAACCCCCCTCCTCTCCCTCCTCGTCTTCCCATAGCTCTAGAAATTTGAGGATTAGGAAACTGCACCCGGCTGGAAGCCCCAAATTCTCCTCGGTTTTTACACTCTGTCACCTCCTGTCACATAGTACCTTCGGTCTCTCCACTCCACTCTTTACTGATACCATCTAGTTCAGTGATTTGGCGTGCTTTGCGATGTATCGATTGATCTGCCATTTAAACCTTTAGAAAAGTATCGATTATCAGGGTGTCCTCAACGAACACTCTAATAATTGATTATTTACCACAGCTTCGAATGGGGAAATATAGATAATCGATCATTCACGCCTCGACACTGATCTAGTGGCTCTGTTGTCGAATTTTCCGCGTGTTTATCTTCGGTTAACGCCTTAGCTGCGCCTCCTGTTTTTTCCTCCATTCAAATCCATTAAAAATATCGATTTTAGTGTAGGATAAGCTGCCTCACCAAGAATCGATTGTTTCACATACATTTAAATTGAGGAAAACTACACGAATGGCCACTGACGGTCAGCAGAAATCATGCTTTTTGCTATTATAACCACCAGCAATGTGAAATCAACCAAAAAATAAATGTCTAAACATGTTTTTAATTTTAAAAATTAAAAGATAGAAAAAATAATGAAGTACAGGGACAACTAAAAAAAAACTTTGAAATACATGAAATATTGAAATAGAGCAAAATTGGAAATCAAAACTCGGGAAGAAATACTTTAAAAAAGCAAAACAGCTCAGCTTAAACTGGTATGTAACGAGACCCTGAACTCCCTCCAGCCCCCGCCACGTACCCGTAATGCAGGCTCAGACCTCCTCCCTCTAAAGCGTTACGTATTTAATGAATGACCCTCAAGGAAGGGCAACGTAGCGAAAGAACAAAAGCAAAAGTCGTCACTACAATGAAGTGGGGATGGATAGAGTTAAGTTATTTCGCTTTATTTCTACTCCACATGAGCAGAAACTTTGACAACGCGACGCTCGAAACTCCTTATCGACGGAACAGTAAAGTTGTTTTCCTGATGAGACGGATTGATACTGACGTGCAAATCGTTAACGAACACCAAATCACGGGACCGTAACGGAAAACTGAGCGGTCGTATTATTTTTTGAGGAACTGAGAGAGAGCTATCTTCGTCAGGTTTGAGTTAATTTATTAAGCTTTTTATTATTTTGGAACGAGGGTAGGTTTTACTGCTCGGCATGAATAAAATATCGCACTAACTCAAAGTCCTCCCGAACTGTTTTGTGGTCTCCCTTACCTTCGTTGCCAGTAGCGCATCAGAAATCCGAACTGATACAGAAATTGGGATCAGTGGCGAGGAGTGAATAATCGATTATCGATATTTCCCCATTTGAAGCTATGGTAAAGAATCGATTATTCAGGTGTTCGTTACAAACACCCTATATTGATCCTTCATATCGATCCTTTACCATAGGTTCAAATGGCAGATCAATCGATATACCGCAAAGCAAACCAAACTAATGATTGGGATGTTATTTTGACCGATAAAATGAAATCCGCGGAGGAAAATTGCATTCTTGAAACATGAGATGTCCCAGATAATTAGAGCATTTTTCAGTGAAACGTGACGACATTACCAAGCCAAAATAGGTTTTTCATAAAAATTCCCCATCTCAACTTTATTAATCTATTTATTTTAGGCATTTAAAATGAGATTCGAAGAAGAAATATGGAAAAATGAAGAGGACAAGTTCAAATCAAATCTTTGCCCGCGCATGGATTTACAGCGCCAGAATAGTTTCTCATCTTCCCCGTGCTTTTAGATACGAGCACTCCGTCTTTAATTTATGTCTTTGCTTGCAATAAACAACAACATTTTAAACAGAAACTTTACATGCACGATCATATTCCTTTAATTAATTGAACTCTTAGAGTTATTTTTGCAACCTTGGGATGAAAAAGGATGATATGTGCGGGAAACGACGAACTGTGGGGGCAAAAAGGAGAAGTTACGGAGCGCCTTCAACTTCTCGCATATACAACACGGACATCCTCGGGACACTAATAGTTGCATCAGGGCGTTGGCATCGTTATACGACGGTTTTTACGAATGAATCACTGCTGTAGTGACATAAAAAATGGAAGAAAGCTTTCAATTTTTGCATGTGCAATAATCCCCTCATCAAAAATAGTTGCGTCACGGTGGCGACATTGTCATACGACGCGACGTATTTTAACTTATGCCTGATAATTTACCGCTAAAAAGGCGACAACACATATAGAGCGCCTTCAGTCTACCCTGTAGGCAACTACATATACCTTAGGAGGTAAGCCCTACCTCGCATTCAGGCTTAGGAGACAAGGCGGATAAGTGCAGTTTTTGAAAAAATTGAGATATTAATGATTTCAAGTAAAACTAGTCTTAGGGCACATTCTTAGTAAAATTCGCTTCCAAATTCCAATTTTTAAGCATCAAAAAGTCTGTTTGAACTTTCTATCCGCCTTAAGGATTCGTGTGATTTTGGAACCCTGGTAAAAATTGGCAGTAGAATCTGTGTTCCAAAATACCATAGACCTACTGCCGGCTGTAAGATTTCCAATAGCTTCTGTAGCCGGCAAAACAATTTCTTATAGCCTTTTATAGCCGATGGCGATTAAGCAACATCCTGGCGATAAAGTGTATGCTAAAATTTACTAATTACGGATGCTAGGACTTAGTGAGTTTTTGAACTACCGCTCCCTTTTTGGGCCGCAGTATCTTGATTTAATTTGCGAGGAAAGCTCCATTCTTTTGAAGGATGCCTGACATTCCTAATATATTGGAGCGCCTTCAATTTCGTATGATACTGTGCAATACCCCTGCTGTGAAATAGTTGCTTCAAGCGCCGCGGTACGCTGCGGCGCGACGCGGCGGGCGGGCAGCCAGCGCTGAACGCGCATTGGCGCCTGCAAACCTAACAGGGATACTTCACGCATTGCGCAATGCGTGTAGTATCCCTGTTAGGTTTGTAGGCGCCGGTGCGCCGCCGCTCCGCTTTGTGTTAGGATCTAATATTTAATCTCGCGGAGTCAGCGTTTTTCAACTCATGACTTTGAAATGTTTGCATACTCTGTATGGATTATTCTCATTTTAATTGATGAAAAAAAATATGTAGTAAAGGAAAATATAATGTGCGTTTTGTAAATATCAAGGTGATTCCGCACAAACTTAAGGATTTACAAAGCACAAGATTTTCTACTCAATTTCCTATAGCCTTTTATAGCCGATGGCGAAAAAGCAACAGCCAGGCGATAAAGTGTAAAGCCCGGCGATAGGAACTATAGCCCGGCTGTATAATTTTTTCCACTTTCTACAGCCAGCTATATGATTTTCTATCGCCCTCTTCAGTCGGCTATAAGAACTCCTATGGTATTTTGAAACGCAGCTCCTATCGCCAATTTCTACCAGGGAACTTCAAGCACGCATTTCTCGAAATAGCACAATCTGTACTTATGAGCCTTGTCCTTCAAGCACCTCATAGATTATACTTTAAAAAATAGAGAGAGAAAGAAAAGGAGAAAAATAGTTAAGGAAACTTGGCGAGGTGCTCACAAGGTGAATTCCTGATATCGTCATTCGTTACTTTTCATCCGGAACCCTAGGATCCACCCTCTCGAATTTTTCGGGCGTCGCACGCATCCCTTCGCACGACAAATGTGTTCCTTGTGGAATTCATGAATTTCTTATTTCTCCTGCGCCTCCACCTCTCCTCTTTCGATCTGACTCGATGTCAAATGGACAGCGTGAAGCGAAAGTACTGCCGTGCTAAGGAAGAACGCCGTATGAACCTTAAAGCGTTGCCTAATCTCCATTCATAAAACACAAATTTCCTAGTAAATTTATGATTATTTTTCCTCCAATTTTTCAAATGATGTTGTTTGCAATTTCACCTAAAGTTCCTGAAAATTTCAAGGAAAAATATTCATAACTTTCCTCAAAAATAAACATTTTATTGAAGGGAGTATGGCAAGTCTCGAATGTTCATGGGGCGTTCTTCCTCAGCACTGCAGAGTAGATCATTAACATTTCGGGATGAACCGGCAGCCGTATCTGATCACGGCAATACAGATGTTCAAGCCAAACTCAAGATAGCCTGATGGCTAGGCACTATCGAAATGAGAGTTGGACTTACTGCTGAAACACCCTCCGTATACTAGGCCCCACGGCTTTGATTTCCTTTGTCTTGCTCCAAGATGCTTTTTGTTTTGACATATTTATACTAGACAGAACTATGCACATTAATTAATTCAAAAGGTACCGGTACTTTTCGCAATTTATACGTCGTCGCACAATGGATCGAGTCAATAGGAGAGGTCGGACGAAAATCGAAAACTTTAAACGCTTATAACTCCGTTCATACAAAACTTTGAGGTTCTAAAAGTGGTCCCTTGGTTTTCTTGTGAAATGTTTTTTTAAAGGCCCCCCTTAAAATTTAAAATGTGACCTAATAAACATCAAAATTCGCAGTTTTTGTCAAACATTTAATGTCCGACCTCTTTAATTGACTCACTCCACTGTGCGTCGCAAGCAAATTGCCTAGGAATTTTGACAAATGCCTAGGCAAATATTGAAATATTCTTACTTAGATGAAATTCTACTTCTTTTCCTAATTTTAGACATGATCATTAATTGCTCCTGTAAGAGAATGGAGAATTCGCAAGAAAATTTTTTATCACTTCATCTGAGAGGGCATAAATAGCTAATTTTGCAGTATTTTTTATGGTTTTTTTCTGCCAAGAAAAATTAAATAAAATAGATTTAAAAGTGGGAAAATTCTCCGCCTAGTGACGTTATATGGCGGCATTTCCCATTTAAATACATGCATTTAAGCGAATCAGATTATTTTGTCGTATTTCCTCCAATTGCTGTTCAATTTAAAAACCAAGGATATCCTAGCTTCAGTTCTAATTTCATTTTAAACATAAAATCAGCAAATTGTCAGACACCTGCTAATTCTCCATTTTCTGTAAAAATGTGCATCATACAATAGTATTTTAAACGTCTTTTAGCTCCGGAACAAACATTTATCTTCGAATATTCAGCATGTCATTAAATACAATTTTTCTTTAAATTTGAAAATTTATAAATATACGAGAATCATTTGAGGAATAAGGAACAAGGAGAGATAGCAAATTTGGTGAATTATTCTCTCCAAAATATTGAAAACTCGTGAGCTTTTGGCCATAAATTTACAAAATCTTGTAAACTGCCTTTTGACTACTTGCCTAAGCATTTGATAAAATGCCATCTTTGACTATAATTGCCTGCGTCAATGACCATGTTGAAAGTAATTTATTTTTTGAAAAACAAGGAGGGGCCATTTCCAAAATACTTGTCAAGAAAACTGTGATTCGTATAGCGACATCATTTGGAAAAATAGTTACGCGAACCCAGTTTAAGATGTAAGTTCTCCGGCCGAAGCTGGTCAAATTGAGGAAATTGTCCTTTGTGAAGAAGTCTAAATTCACCCAAGAGATCGTTATCTGTTTCTTTCGTACCGGATAAAAGAGTCGCTCGACCTTAAATTTATTCTACTACCTTTTTCATACTGACTGAGCAACAAAAAATTGGAAGAAGTCAGCGCATCAAATGTATTTAGAGATTAACTCCGAACTGAATTTATTTTTTCCTTTAAAAAATAAAAAAAAGTCGTTGACCTCTAGATTTTCACAAAGCCACAAATGTTTCGAACTCGTGGCGCAATGATGCGGTGAAAAATGTATGAGAACGAAAAAATGTCAATATATTCCAGCTCTACGTAGACTCAGTTGATTGTTTCTGCCCGCTCTGAGTTTGGAGTGCAATTTAAATTAAAACTGGGCCAAACAAACCGGCTGTGCCTCGGCTAGCAGCAGGGAAAAGCTAAAATTGGCAGAAACTTCCGTTGAATAATGTATAAAGGCTGATTTGAGTCATTTGACGGTTAAAACCTGATAGTGGGAGTGAAGATTTAAAGAGCAGGAAGATTTGGCGAGATCTGCGACTGTAGTTGAAAATCTACCGCACTTACAATTTTTTTGTCAAGTTTAGCCTGGAATCATTTTTACCGTCTAAACGTAAAATAGAAAAACAAATGAATAAACTCAGGAATAAAGGTCAGGGATGAGTATGTTTTTTTTTTTTTTTTTTTTTTTTTTTTTTTTAATTACATGTATAAATGTTCCAAAGGTTTTTAACGGAGAGATGTGAAAAGAAAAATCACGGAAAATTTTGGACGTTCCTCATATGTTCTGCAGGTTAGGTAATTGAAATATCGAACTATTTTGAATCACAGAAATGGACTCACAACTTTCAGGTATCTAAGTACGTTTAGAAGCGTTCCATGAAAGAATAGGGGTCATTATTTCAAAACATATATACATATTTTTATAAAAAAAAAAATTAAAGCGAAAACCCACTTGCTTTTGCCATAATGTTGTGTAGTACTTAATCGCTTGATAATCATCAAGCCCTCAAGCAGACCTTCGAAAAAAATTTTTTGAGTACCTAATTCTCTACCTACTAGTACCTACACTGCCCTTCCTTCAATTCTCCGTTTGTTCCCTTTATAAATATTATTGTTGGTCCAAACCAAGTGTAACTTGTACTATTGACAAGTAGAATAATCTAATGTGCAACTAATGATTTCCTGTTTTCCTCTGTTTCATCCTGCCTTTCCTTGAATTTTATTAGAGGATGTTGGTCTTGATAAATCATTTTAGTGGTTCAACAATACGTTTTAAAAATGAAAAAAATGATGGACCAGATTCTCTCTCCGTTTTTCTTCATCCTCCTTCAGTCGAAATTCTTAGTCGCTAAATTAGGTTACCTTGGGCGGCTAGCGAGCATATTATTGTTTTAGTTTGCTCCATCGAATGCTGCTGGAAAACAATTTTTTTATGCTCCTGTTCCCCTCGCTCGCGTTAATACTATCCATGGTTGTCGGAGGCGGAGAAAATTCCTCGATCTTTAAACGCTCCAGGAGATCCTTACATTTACGATTAAATTTGGCGACAACGATCCGCTCCAATTCGTAAACATCAATAAATTTCTCGCTTTATTTGCTTCCGCAATTTTTCTCCCTGCTTGATCTTGAATTAGGGAGCATCCCAAAGGTCGTCATGGTTTATGTATCAAACGGTTTTATTTTCGCCATAAATTCACGTATCGATAGTTATTTTGTAAAAACACCTCTAGATACCCCAAGATATGTAAATCCGAATTTTTTTCCCCATTTTTCGTTCTATAATAGAAAAACCATCCAGGCAAAACGGAGATCAAAGAATCGTAGCTCATTCAATGCACAAAGAGGATTCCATGGTCCAATCTTCTTTTCCAGTCATAGAAGTAGAACAAGAAGAAGAAGAATACGAAGAAATAAGAAGGAGAAGAAAAAGAAGACAGCATAGAGGAGGAAGAATGAGATGAAGAGGAAGATTGCGAGAAAGAGGGGGTAAAAAAGAAGAGAAAGATTGCGAGGAAGAGGATGAAAAAAGAAGAGCACGGAGAAAAAGAAGAAGAAGAAGAGGGAGAATATGAGGGAAATAGAGAAGAGAGGAGGAAGGAGAATATGAGGAAGAAGAAAAATGAGAGAAAGAAGAACAAGAAGAGAAAGAAGAAAAAAGCGGAGGAAGAAAAAGAAGAGGAAGGAGAAAAGGAAGAGGAGGAAGAAGAAGAAGAGGGAGAAGAAGAAGAGGGAGAAGAAGAGGAGGAGGAGGAGAAGGAAGAAGAAGATGAATAAGAAGAGGAAGAAAAAGAATAAGAGGAATAAGAAGTAGAAGAAAAAGACTAAGAGGAATAAGAAGTAGAAGAAAAAGACTAAGAGGAATAAGAAGTAGAAGAAAAAGACTAAGAGGAATAAGAAGTAGAAGAAAAAGACTAAGAGGAATAGAAAGAAGAAGAAAAAAAGAAAAAGAAGAAGAGGAATAAGAAATAGATAAGAAGATGAATAAGAAATAGATAAGAATAGGAATAAGAAATAGATAAGAAGAGGAATAAGAAGAGGACAGCCCTCAAAACTAAAGCATACTTGAAGCACCCCCACGATTAGCACCCCAAGCAAAAGCGCCCTTTCTGTGCCTCTCTCGATAGGCCTGATCGCGTGATATCTCCTCGCACACCCTCGCGCACCATTTTTTGTGATCCGCTTTTCCCGCAAACGCGGGGGTGAACTCCCCAGTGCCTTACTCTCGCCCAGAAGAGGGAGAGGAAGTAATATCCAGGGAAAATCGAGCCGGGGAGGCGGGAAAACAATGTTGAGAAATAATCAGAAGCCGAAGCTCATTGTTGATAAGCGACCGGGGGGGTCGGTAACCGGTGCGACGACGCGACGACGTGACGTGACGTGATGTGATGAGCGAGCCGCGACGCCGCCGCCGACGCGACGCGGCGAAACGCAGCGCGGCAAAACGTGAGACGCATTGGCGAACGCCTTGTTAATTGTCCAAGTGGTGCAGTCGAAGCTTTGTTGCCGATAATACTCGATCCCCGATCTCGAGTGAGCTACTTCACTGAAAAAAAATCGCGGTGTATTTACTAAGAAAAGGGTAAAACTACCAAGAATTCAGGGTTCTATTCGATCTTAGTTTTTTCTTGGTAAAATTACCATTTATGGAATTGGTAGTTTTACCGAGAAATCTCGGTAAAATTATTGAACTTTCTCGGTGATTTTACTGGACCTTGGTAAAAACGCCAATATTTTTTATCGACTGTGGTAAAATTATCGAGATAAAATGGCAAAGTTATCGGGAATTGATTACCAATGAAAGTGGTATTCTTACCTGAAAAAAACGGTAAAAATACCGGTTTTTAAATAAGCTTACCGGTCTGTCTTGGTAAAATTACCAATAATTGGTCAAAAAAGTGAGATGGTAAAGATACCAACGGACCTTGGTAAAAACGCTGAGAGTTTTTTTTTCAGTGAGTGAGCTACTTGCGCGTGTCATGGAATCATATATTTAGGCTTGAATCTTTAAGATTGAAAAAAGGATGGAGAGAGAGAAAGGGTGACGAAAAGGAAAGGTATGGAGAAATGCCAGCTGCCGAAAAACCTCCACCTTGACAGATGCCTGTGTTGGGATAGCTGTCGCAAAGCGTCATGTGGGCGAAAATTGAAATTGATGGACAAAGCGATAAGCAAGTATGACTGAAAATAATGCTATCCTATTGGTGGAAGCGGGTGGTTGCAATGGACAAAGGATGTATTGGGTAGGAGAAGTCATCGGTGTCACTGTAGAATGTTGACCCAGGGCCGGATTAAGGGGGTGGCCACATGGGCCGCGGCACATGGCGGCAAAATTAGGGAGCGGCAAATTTTGCAATTTTTTGAATGCAGGTATCGGATTCAGAAAAAAATTACAAACAAGAAAAGGTGACAAAATTTCTCATTTTCTGAGAGTTCATTAATTTCTAATTTGGTTGTATTTCGGTGTTACAAAAGACTGCGCACCTTTAATTAGTTGAGTTAGGAGAGAAATAAAACACGTAATTTGGCGTGGAGCGGCGCGGAGCAAAGAGAGATTATGACGACGACTTGAGATGAAGAGGAGAGGCCCTCGACGCGGCGGTCGGCATGTAACACATATTAGCGCCTACGAGACTGCATGAATACTTCACGCATTGCGTCAAACACAGCACGGTCAACCGGTCAACAGCGGTCGGCGCGGCGTGAAACGCACAGTGCCTGCAAGACCACATGAATACTTCTCGCATTGCGCCAAACACATTGTGGTCAGCGCGGCACGGCGGCGGAAGTTAAAATTATTAAACCACATTTATTTTTGTTCTATCTTAATTTTTGAGTTTATTTCTTACAAATGAGAGGCCTTGTCCCCACAGAGATAGGTTTACGGAACTGAAATTTCGCGCGAAGTTCCGTGAACTTTTGCTGGCAGTGTTGATAGGGCCTACGCAAAAAATGTGTCCAACACGAGTAAACGCGTCTTATGCACCCTTCTCCCTCCGGCACGTTCACTTGATGGTTTTTATTGATGTTTCAAAATGAATGAGAAGAGGGCGGCAAAATACAGGCGGCCCTTGGGCGGCAAGAAGGTAAATCCGGCCATGGTTGACCCTCGAAATCCGTTTTCAGCTATTGTCCACTTTACACAAAAAATATTACGAATTTGTACAAATTTACAACTTTTTACAATATTACGAGTAACTATAAAACTCAGACCACCGTTTTATGAACAGAAATGAAATGATGACTGATTAGCCCCGATCTCGTCGATCGCTGAAAATTGCGTGTTGTGGGGGTCCACTTTTCAGGGCACCACTTAACGGTGCACGGTGACCTCCATTTTCAGCTCCCGTTGACTATTTTAGTGACTCCGTCATTCGATATAATATCGAGCTCTTGGTCTAGTAACTAACATAACCTCATGTGCAAATTATTCATGAGTTAATTGTGTTAATTTATTAAAATGTAGTCATTGACCGGTCATAAATCAAATAAAAACTCATTGAATACGAGAACTTACTATTGTAAAAAACATTTGGACGTATTTTACCACCATGGTGCAAAGGGCACAAATGAGCGCGAATCAGAAACAAGGTTCTGTGTTTGTTTTCATTTGAACCAAGGTCAAAATTTTTGGTTGCTGTCTCATAGAAGTCACGTTTTTTAATTTAAGGGTTCTTCGTTTGGTCGAGGGATGGAAGCCCGTCCTGCGTCGTGCTGTGTCTTCACTGAGAAAAAAATGTCATTATAATTACCATATTAGTGGTGTTCAATATGAACTCTTAATTAGTAGTTGCCATAACCAATAATAGAGATATTTTTACCATTAAATGAAAATTTTACTACTGCACACTTGTAAAATTACGATTGCTCCAGTAAAAAAATCACTATTATTGGTTATGGATACTACTAATTGGACTGCATTTTGCAATTTGGAACCACAAATTCTGGCTCCTCTGGAAAAACACTTATGTGCACAGGGAAACTAACGGCACATACGTTGTTTTTAGACCGGGCTAGAATTTATAGTTCCAAATTGCAAAATTTAGTCCAATTAAGAGTGCGTATTGAACACCACTAATATGGTAAGCATAACCATGGTTTTTTCTCAGTGTTAATACAAAAAAAATCGAGAGGAATTTTTGCAAATTTGGCACGCATCTACCTCCAATTTGCCAAAATTGGAAAATAAAATTCCCATGCTCCGCGTGTCTCCACATGATATTCGAAGTATTCCATGACATTCGACAATGATGCAAACCTGCAGCGCAATACTGGCGCGAAGAGTCGTTTCAACTTACGAGATTTTCCTTCATAAGGATCTCGGCTCCCCACTGCAGCGATATATCGAAGCTCGAGCGATTCATCGATGGAATGTGTACCCAGCTCGCTGATTGAAATCGAATAGAAGGATGAGATCGATTTTAACACATATCGGATAATCTGAGTGAAGTCTGAAGTCCAGGACCCATTCCGACGCAATGCGTGTCTGAGAGCAGCTCCTTTATTGGGGTGTCCTCTGTCGTGCTAAGGAAGAACGCCGTATGAACCTTTAGGCGTTGCCAAATTTCTTTTGATAACAACCGAGTTGACTGGAAAAATTGTGAATATTTTTATCCAAAATTTTTAGAAAATTTTGTACGCAATTTAATCTAAAATATTTGCAAATTTCAAGGAAAAATATCCAAGAATGTTGTCACGAATACATATTTTATCAAAGAAAATTTGGCAACTCTCGAATGTTCATACGGCGTTTTTCCTTAGCACGGCAGTCCTGTCAATCAGCGGACGGTTGACGCTCTAATTAGCCTTATGACTGGAAGCTCAGATGCTCGTAAAGGCGTGCTGCACCAGTACTGCCGTGCTAAGGAAGAACGCCGTATGAGCCTTTAGACGTTGCCAGATTTCCTTCACTAAAAACCGAATTCACTGGTAAAATTTTCAATATTTCTCCCCAAAAATTTCAGACAGTTTTGTACGCAATTTAATCGAAAATATTTGAAAATGTCAAGGAAAAATATGCATGAAAGTTGTCAAAAATACCTGTTTGTCCAGGGAAACTTGGCAACTCTCGAATGTTCACATGGCGTTTTTCCTTAGCACGACGGAGTGGTGCACTTACAATGTTTGCTTTATGTTATTAATGGGACATATTGAGATCACATTGGTCTTGTCTGGTCGTTGCACCGCAGTTGCCAGGCAAAGGGAGACGAAAAGAAGATACATGTTTACTGCATCAAAATAGTCGATAGTAGGGTATAACCTAGAATAAAAGTGGGTGCTCGCATCGCCAAAAATGGACTATCCGCTCGTACCAGATTGTTTAAAACCACGTATATTTAAATTGGCAATGCCGCACAGTGGATCGAGTCAATGGAAGAGGTCGGACAAAATTTGGAAACTTTAAAAGCTTATAACTCCTATTATACGAAACTTTGAGTATCTAAATGTGGCTCAATTGGTTTTCTCGTAAAATTTTCTTCTGAAAGCACCCCTTGAATATTAAAATTTGACGAAATAAACATCAAAATTTGCAGTTTTAGTAAGAAAAAATCATGTTCAACCTCTCCCATTGACTCGATCTACTGTGTGCCAGTGGCGTGGCGTGCTTTACCATTTATCGAATTGATCTACCGCGTAAATTAATGGAAAAGGATCGATTATTAGGGTGTTTGCAGCGAAAACCCTGATAATCGATTCTTTACCACAGCTCAAATGGGGAAATATGCCAAATTTCCTTCCATAAAATATGTATTTGTGACAACTTTCTTGGACATTTTTCCTTTAAATTTGCAAATATTTTAGATTAAATTGCGTACAAAATTGTCTGAAAATTTTGGATTAAAATATTTACAATTTTTCCAGTAAATTCGGTTCTTATCGAAGAAATTTGGCAACGCCTAGAGGCTCACACGGCGTTCTTCTTTAGCACACTGGCAAAAAAGTCGCTTGGATCTAGAGTCTAGACTCTTAAAAACATTGACAAGAAAAAATACTCTCGATTCAATCGATTTTTGCTTCAATCAAAAGGAAATCCGCTCAAATTAAGAGGTTTGGTTCTCGATCCAAGCAAAAATCCGATTGAATCAAGAGTATTTTTTCTTGTCAGTATTTTCAAGAGTCTAGACTCTAGATCCAAGCGACTTTATTTTCCAGTGCACGGCAGTATGACTGTTATACTTAACTCTTTCCACTCGTGTCTCGAGATGGGATAATTCGCTCTTCGAAGACCTTCAGAGCAAGATCCATACTCACACACAAAGATTTTCGCTGAAACAGACCATAACAGTCAATTCCTCACTCCGGCCTCGAAAAACAGCATTACTCTCAAAGGGTTTGCAGACGTCCAACATCAGCGATTTCGAAAAAATTACGGGGAGACCGCCGTCGCATCGACTCCGCCCCCTACGTCCCCCTTCCTTCTCCCCTACCCCCCCACCCCCCGCCCGGCACGAGAGTGACGTCCGCTCCTCACACGGCCGGCGGGCATCATGTCCAGCTTCTTAGCAATTTGGAAACCCGCGAACCGGGAATGGTCATTGTAATTTATCGAGCCGAGGTCCAACGTTGCCCCGGGTCCTCCGCCACGGAGCGTCTCGTTCTTTCCGGAAAGCGCGTATCTGCGCCGCTTCAACGATGGCGTTGCGCGGTTTGGCGGGAGTCGAAGTAATTAACAGGGAGTGATCAACGAGGGCGCGGGGCTTGAGTGCATTTAACACTCGATAACGTCACAGAACGCATCAATAACAAAGGCCGCGCTCCGATTGCATTGTCACCCCGGTCGCGTTGCCGGTTTTATGCGCCAGGGAAATCCGACTACGTTTTGGAGTGGGAGCTGCTATTACTGGTTTATTTCTGGAAGCACCCATCTGTTCAAAGAGGGGGAGAAAGAGGAGGGACAGGAAGAGGAAGAAAACTAGGTAAAAAGACGAGGGAAAAAAGCCCGGGTAAAAGTGGAACATAATGACCCCGACATTGTGATATCACACTGCCTTGTAGAACAGTCATTATGATGTCACTCTGACTTCACTTTAGCATCACTCTGGCATCAATCTGGCATCACTCCGGCATCACTCTGGCATCACTCCGGCATCACTCTGGCTTTACTATGGCATCACTCTGACATCAATCTGGCATCACTCTGGCATCAATCTGGCATCACTCTGGCATCAATCTGGCATCAATCTGGCATCTCTCCGGCATTACTCTGGCATCACACTGGCATCACTCTGACATCACTTTAGCATCACTCTGGCATCACTCTGGCATCACCCTGGCATCATACTGGCATCACCCTGGCATCATTCTGGCATCACCCTGGCATCAATCTGGCATCTCTCCGGCATTACTCTGGCATCACACTGGCATCACTCTGACATCACTTTAGCATCACTCTGGCATCAATCTGGCATCACCCTGGCATCATACTGGCATCACCCTGGCATCATTCTGGCATCACCCTGGCATCATACTGGCATCACTCTGGCATTACGCTGCACGGAGAAAAAAACTTCGTGCGTGGGACCTGAAGTTTAGGTCATATGGATCTCTGAAGTTTTCGGATTGAGCATCTGAACACTTTAGCTCCAATTGCTGAGGTTTGGATCACACATCTGAAACTTCAATTCTTACATCTGAAACTTCAGTTCTTACATCTGAAGTACTTCGGTTTTCACATCCGAAAAACCTCGGTTCTCACATCCGAAAAACTTCGGTTCTCACATCTGAAGTACTTCAGATGTAAGAACTGGAGTTTCAGATGTGTGATCCGAACCTCGACAACTAGACCTAAAGTGTTCAGATGCTCAATCCGAAAACTTCAGAAATCCATATGACCTAAACTTCGGGTCCCACGCACGAGGTTTTTTTCTCCGTGTGGCATCCCTCTGGTATCACTCAGGAATCATTCTGAACATTCAGATGCCAAGATGATGTAATTATGATGACGGAGTATTCAGTGGACATCACAGTGACATCGCACTGCTTTATGAAACACATAGTGGATGTCATTATAACATCAGAGTAACGTCACAATGTCCCACTTTTACTGGGGAGTAGAAATAGAGGGAGAAAAAGAGGGGAAAGATGCGGAGGAAGAGGACGAGGAAGAGAGAAGAGAGGCAGAATAGTAGGATGAAGAAAGAAGAAATGAAGAAGAAAATGAGAGTGAAGGGAATGTTAAACGTCTTCTTTACCCTCTTTTTCTCCCTGTTTTTGAGGAAAACAATTTTAAAAGATAATACTTGCTGAATTTTCGCTTTTTTAATCTAAAAATCATCAATTATCGAGCAATCGACCATTGAATCGTTTTCGAAAGTGCTTTAAAGCCGGCCGAAGTCGTTCAGGTGAGATGAGTGGTCCAATTTTGATGGCGGTAACTTAAATGATAACTACATGTCGCAATTGGAAACTGCAATCACTGAGTCCTCGTGGAAACCCTTGTAAGCTCAGGGAAACTAATTTCGCACATACGTTGTTCCTGAACTGAGCCGGAAAATGTAGTTCTCAATTGCAAGATGCAGTCCAAACAGTGCAATAGGGAAAAGAAAGGATCAGAACCAACGGTTAAATTCTCCGCTAAAGAATATCTCCGTC
Organism: Bemisia tabaci; assembly: GCF_918797505.1. Taxonomy (NCBI): domain Eukaryota; kingdom Metazoa; phylum Arthropoda; class Insecta; order Hemiptera; family Aleyrodidae; genus Bemisia; species Bemisia tabaci. Next base: position 82,783 of record NW_027311763.1, read on the forward strand.
GATATTACCTTTGCTATCAACGTTGACGGTACGATACGTGGAAAAATCCGGTGATTGACGTCATCCTGACTCCAGGTTTCTTCCACTTGCGGGTTCTATTAGTGTTCTACAAGAAGCAACAACAAGTGTACTTTAAGTATGTGCATTATTAATTGATGCCATCCAAGACACCAAAGAGGATTCCTGGTCCAATCTCCCTTTCCAGTCATAGACGTAGAAGGAGGAGAAGATGAATAAGAAGAAATAAGAAGGAGAAAAAAAAAGAAAGCCTAGAGGAGGAAGAATGAGATCTAGAGGAAGATTGCGAGGAAGAGGAGGTAAAAAGAAGAGAGAGATTGCGAGGAAGAGGATGGAAAAAAGAAGAGCAAGGAGAAAAAGAAGAGCAAGAAAGAGAAGATGAGGAAGAAGGAGAATATGAGGAAGAAGAAAAATAAGAGAAAGAAGAACAAGAAGAGAAAGAAGAAGAGGAATAAGAAAAAGAAGAAGAATAAGAAGAAGAAGAAGAAGAGGAATAAGAAGTGCAAGAAAAAGACGAAGAGGAATAAAAAGAAGAAAAAGAAATAGGAGAAGAGGAATAAGAGGAGGAAGAAAAAGAATAAGAGAAACAAGAAGAAGAACCCACTTGCCGGTTCCATTAGTTTTCTACGGGAAGCAACAACAAGTGTACTTTAAGTATGTGCATTACTAATTGATGGATCCAAGACTGAAGAAAACATGGCAGGTATCAGCACGGTTGGTGACGTCAATGGCCGTGCCATCCTGAGGTGGAATCTCTCTCAGTGCTGGATTTAGAAATCTCTTGCGGGGAACATTCACGCCTTGGCTCCTACGAGTGCGGTTGGTTTGACCCTCCGATACTGACAATTCACACCGATGTTAATTGGACTGTGGCATTTAAGCTTGTCAGTGAACATTTAATTCCCCAGTGATCATAATTTCCAGAGAAAGTTGGGTCACAGAAGGTACGATTCTCAGGAAAATTCTCGGAAAATTTTGGTTAAAGGAATGAGTCTCTCAGGAAAATTTGCGGAAAAGTTATCGGGAATCCGGACGGTCGAGATGTAAGCGAAAGTTGCACCGTTGTCACAGGCAGTGAGAATAACGATGTCGAAGGTTCATGATGTGGAGTTTACTTTTATTCAAGCATTTGAACTTCATTTTGCAATATGGAACTACGGTTTCTGGCTAATTTTAGAAACAATTCGTGCGTGTCATTACTCTCCGTAGGCAGATAGATGCTTTTATGGATCACCCAGAAATAGAATAGTTCCTCGTTGCAATTTGCATTCCAATTTTAGACTTGAGCCGAACTTTTCAAAAAATTTTCATCCAAGAGAGGCAAAAGTGACTGTCCATTAATACAGAAAATTCAATATATTTCAGATATTTCGTCTTGATTTTTCAGGGGGTAAAAATTCCTTAAAAATTGTTTTGAAAAATCTCGTTTGTGCAAAAGCGGAACCAGCCCTTTTCTCTTGGACGGGCACAATGGGCCTGTTGCATGCAAGAGATACAGCCGCGCGAATAGCCTTTTTAATGGTTAAATGACACGAAAATTACGATGGTCACATTAATAAAGTCTGAAATACACTCCTTACTGCGCAATTTGCGCTGTTAGGAACGCGCTTTTTCAAATTTCCCGCGTCTGGGGCAGTTTTCTAATCACCGGAAACGAGCAAACGGCGGGCGCGGTGATTTTCGGAAGATGCCGAGTCGTTGTTGTTGTTGTTATTTTTTCCTTCAGTTTGTTTACAAACCCAACGTGATCTCTTATAAAGGTCCAGATACGCTTTATGCGCTAAGCAAATCGATCAATTTTTAAATATCCAACGCAATCCTCCTACATTTCATTTCACGATATCACGAGCTCAGATTTTTAGGTTATGTTGTCAGTTTTAGTTAACCGGAAATAGCCGCGAGTTGCCGTTAATTGTTTCCGTTAGAAAACTGCCCTCAGACGCGGGAAATTTGAAAAAGCGCGTTCCTAACAGCGCAAATTGCGCAGTAAGGAGTGTATTTCAGACTTTTTTAATGTGACCATCGTAATTTTCGTGTCATTTAACCGCTGAAAAGTCTATTCGCACGGCTGTATCTCTTGCATGCAACAGGCCCATTGGACGTACTTATGCTAAAAGGAACTTTAATCCATGCAACCCTATTCCCATAGTTCCTTTTAGCATAAACGCGAGTATTACCTAAGTACGACGTTTGAGAGCATGCAGTAAAAATCAGTCGGGGACTAAGTGGGACACCCTTCTTACGAACCCAATCAGATATCTCACAACTTGGCAAATGAGTAGAGAGTTCCATAAGATTTAGAGTTCAGTTTGTGGAAAGTGCAATGATAATTCGTCGTTCGACGGCGTCAGTTATTTATGGGCTCGTGATAAAACGCCCCCGTTTTGTGTGCCTCGTGACCTGCACGTGATTCAACCAAAATTTGGTGTCACACGAATTTTTCGAACCGTCCTTGGGCTCTTTTAAAGGATTGTCGATTTTTTATACCCTTTGTTACACAAATAATTGCATGTTTTTTTTCCTTTTCTCGAGTTTTTCTTTTATTTATTTCTCTTAAACAGGCATTGCAAGTTATCTAATTTAAGGCAATGGATTGGATTGTGTGCATTTAGGCCTGGCTTTGGGGAAGGATTCACGTCTTGAATCTTTAATGGAAAAAATCGAAAGCGGAGTTGAAAAAATGAAATATTCGTCGTCAACACAGGTTCTTATCTAAAATACTATCAAAATAGAATCGGCGAAAACTTTCTTGTCCGTAAGTTTCCCTATAAATGGAAGTCTACGTTTTTAGAATAGAAGTTGCAAGGCAGCTGATAAAGCCTATTAAAATTGTCCACAATTTTGAAGGGGAAGATCTATTAAATTGTGTGCAGAGGTTAAACAGTGACGTGGTGTGCTTTGCGATCTATCGATGTTTCCCCACTTGAAGCTGTGGTAAATAACCGATTATTTAGGTGCTCGCTGCGAACGCCCTGTTTATCGATACTCTTCCACAGGTTTAAATGGCATAGCAATCGATATATCGCGATTCACGCCACGCCAATGTTTACAGCATATCGACGGTAAAACTCCCAAACCATGTATCTTGTTTGCAGTGTTTCAAAATCTCCGCTCTTATTTTATTTTTTTAAAGGCCAACATCGACATTATTCCTTAAAGGTTTTGCAGAATTTTTTTCGCACCGAGAAGGAAAATCACGACAGTTTTGAAGAATTGCCGTTGAGTAGTTTTCCGTTCAAAAAATAAAGTATGACAGGAAGTCTGCGACATCGCGAACCGAGATACGTGGTTTCGGACTTACACCGTCGATATTTACATTACGGTGTTTCAATATCTTATCTCCCATTTTAATTCTCTGCGAAGAAACCAATGCCCGCCCAAAAATTGTCGCATTTTTCTTGTCCATGTATACTTACACAAAATTTTAAGTAAAAATCTTGATTGATTTCATTCCAAAAAATTAAAGTAGAAGATGAAATTTGAATTCGCAGAAACACTGAAATGTACATGCGACAGTTTTGCTTATCTCAATGGAGATGTTGCATGTGTGAGGGATTTGCGATTTGACCATTAATTTTTATGTAAAAGTTCGCGAGAAACACGATGGTGCCACTGGTTTTCTCTGAAATCATCTCCCAAGCTCAAAAAAAGCTCTCAAAGTGAGGCCAAAATGGAGGGAATATCCCACGCTATCCTGAGAGTCCAAATCTACATCAAGACAAACTCTCCATGAAAAGATAGGGAGCAAATACATTAGCAGGGTTGCCGTGTTTTCAGTCTAAGAGTCCCCAAATAAAGTGGCAACCCTGCTAATGTATTTGCTCCCTATCTTTTCATGGAGAGTTTGTCTTGATGTAGATTTGGACTCTCAGGATAGCGTGGGATATTCCCTCCATTTTTGCCTCACTTTGAGAGCTTTTTTTGGGCTTGGGAGATGATTTCAGAGAAAACCAGTGACACCATCGTGTTTTTCGCGAACTTTCACATAAGAATCAATGGTCAAATCGCAAATTCCTCACACATTCAACATCTCCATTCAATTGAAGAGCTATTAATCGGCACGGGGTAAATGCTACTCTTCCATAAGACTCAGAGAAAAAACTTATTTTACAGGATAATTATATAACCGTCGACTGTAAGAAGAGACCCTAGTCCTTAAAGACTCAAAATGAAGTAGTTGATGCAAGATAATGGAAAAAAATGTTCCGAATACACGTGGATGTAGGAAACTCCCAAACCTATAATTCAGCAAGGAGAAATGGACTCAAAGTTTGAGTCTCTGGGGGTAAAGTTGCATAATATAATTAATTAGCCGATTTATACCGGTGCGTTTGTTGATAATTAGCTCGATAATTGAGCGCAAAGTTCTTTGACCTTCACGTCAATCTAGGAGCTTTCAAGCCACTCATCGACGCAAGATACTCTGCTAACTGGCTCGCCAATTTCAGCAAAATGTGCACCCGTCCGGTCACTGGCAGAGCAGCTACCGATCTGATAATAATGTAGTGTTCTTATCACTCGATCTCAATAAGTTTGATCCGACCTTGCGGCCTGGATTAGCGAAACAAAACGAGAAAAAAAGTTGAAGCTCATGCATAGCAGCGTTCCTCTGACGAAAGAACGCAACTACATTTCAACGTTGCGATATTTCCTCTAAAAAATCGTAGTTTTATCCGGAGACTGTTGAATTTCACGCACCAAAAATTTCACAGATTTTGCTTGTAATTACGCGTAGAAACAATCAAAATTTTGGGTAGAAATCGCACAGTCCTATTTCTGTAAATAATTAAATTGTTCGAGATGATTTTGACATCGTGTAACGGATTTCAGTGCTTTTGATATAGACCGTAATTCTGATTTTCATCCTTAAAAATACGTGCAACGAGATCGGGTCCGGTGACATTTAAATGAAGCGACGGCGACAGCGCTCATTGGGAGCGTTTTGACAGCTGGAATGAAACTGGATCGTTTAGCAGAAAAAAATGGTCACGGCTGTCGCGATTCCGTGTGACCATTAAGTGTTTGATAAGTTGTTTTCTCACCGCCGAGATGACGTGAACGGATCACCCTTCGCCGATGAGAGCTTTCGAGCTTTTGACTGTAATCGCTGTAATGTAGCTTTGAATTAGTCATCGGCTGCGGTGTACCGTTCGTGAGTACACGCTCTGAAAATTGATGATAAATGCAAACTCGCGTGTTGCAATCATGGCGACGTTCCAAAGTTACTGTTTGTTAAATTTTGGTTGTTTGATACTTTGCGACCTGGCGATGCCACTTCTTGTAAAAAATATTTCAATTTTTTTTTGTCGCACTAGGTGGTTTTAAAATTTCCACCAATTCCATAAAGGAAACACCCAGATCCGTAGAAAAATTTTGCCTAAAAACAAGACTGCATAAGAAAATTTGAAAGAAATTTGGAAGAGCTTAGTGGAACTGAGGTGGGATTTTTTAACAAAAACAATTTTGAAATATTGTGTCCGGGTAGTTAATAGAAAAATTTTCAAAACGATGGTGAAACCTCCAAAGCCAAACCACGCACCTTGATTCGCGACTTTATAGACTTCCTGTCATACTTCATTTGTTAAACGAAGAACTATTTAACGTCAATTCTTCAAAACTTGCGTGATTTTTCTTCTCTGTGCAGTGAATTCTGAAAAGAACTTTAAAGAATGGTGTTTCCTTAAAATTCTTATTCCTAAAAATAAAATAGTGGCGGAGATTTTTTAACGAAAAAAAAACACATTGGATCTAGAGTCCAGACTCTTAAAAACATCGACAAGAAAGAGTACTCTTGATTCAATCAAAATCTAGCTTAAATCAAGAACCAAGCCTCTTAATTGAAGCGGATTTCTTTTTGATGCAAGCAAAAATCCGATTGAATCAAGAGTATTTTTTCTTGTCGATGTTTTTAAGAGTCTGGACTCTAGATCCAATGTGTTTTTTTTCCCAGTGTATGAACGGTTCTTCATGTCAAAAATCGTAGTTTGATAATTGAGCCCCGGATTTTTGCTTAAATCGAGAACCAAGCCTCTTAATTTGAGCGGATTTCCTTTTGATTCAAGCTTATATCTGATTGAATCGAGAGTATTTTTTATAGTCAAAGTGTTTTTTTTTTCCAGTGTCTCAATTTTCTGGAATCGCGCGCCACACTGTGCGCCGGAGCCGCTCTACGACAACTAATCATTCATATATCCTTATGACTTTTTTATGCTCCCGATTTTTTTCCCAGCTCAAATTCACAAATGTTCATGCATCGGTGTAACATTGAATTAAATCCGGTCAACCTTCCTCCTCATCGTGCCACCGATCGATAGATGACGCACTCGCTGGATCGTTATTCAACGTGTTTTTTTTTTTTCCAGTGCTGCAAACAAGATACGTGGTTTGGGACCTACACCGTCGAAAAGTAAGTTTTACACTGAGCAAGCTGAAAGTAAGTCTTTGGTTGATAGACAAATTATTTGGGACTCACATATTTCATCGTCCTCTGAGGGGCGTAAGGGCGTATCTTGATTCCCGCATGAGCCCCAGAAAGCATGAATTTGTATGTAAAACAAGGCTCCCGTGGATATTGAGATACGCCTTTACGTCAGAGGAGCGATGATTATTATATTGATGATTTGCTTTAATTTTTCATCACGAAACAAAGCATTTTTCACCCTTCAAAATTCTACAAACACTGCTGAATCTTTGCATTTGGATAAATGAAGTTTTTCCTTACATGATCTGACAACAATAATGCACACTGAAACCCAACTTAGCTGCCGTTCGATATGCATTAATATTAATTTGTTTTCATTTCCACGTCGTTCAGTGAGTAGCATAAAGATAGGCAAATCCGGCTTGAAATGAATGTTTTTTTCTTAAATTGAATTTATTTGTTGACACCAGAGTTTCCTTTTTTATATTTAAATATATAAACCGCTCCGATGCTTTTAGAGAAAAAATGCTGCAGCCTCATCCTCATCCACGGTGCCGCTTCCCCAGATTCAGATCCATATTGATACAATCAAATTCAATTTTCAGACATGAAAAGTTGCTCAATGATGGATTTAGACAATCGACTGTCTCTCTCCTCTCAATGCTCATATTCGGCAGCTCTGTGAAAAAATCTAGAATTAGCTGAACTTGAGGTAGCCAAATCGTTTGCGTATTTTACTACAGAGATGATCCACACATCTTATGCCATGCCGCTGGAATAAGGCAGGCTCAAGGACGCGTCACGCTTTCACACTCAAGAAAAACTTGTAAAGAAAATATGATTGTTAAATCACGGTCATATATTTACCAAAGAGATTTGTCCAGGGCCTAACGCTGATTACACTGTTGACTGAAATATTAGTCCGAATGGGATAAAAATGAGGACGAACTAAGAATCATTTGTTGGAGAAAATCGTAAATGAACAGTATTCAATATCTGCGGATTTTAATATCTTAGTTTAAACTTTTAACTTTCGGCACAAAGACCTGAAGTTTTATAAAAATCGCAACTAGAAAAATCCCGCAGGTAAATTTCTGGTAAACTACAGGTGATAAATTAAAATAGTATCAATAAAATTTGCATATGTCATTTCAATGGCTTAGTCCTTCTAAGATCTATTGCGCGAGAAAATCGGTAACGCAATAATACAACTAATTTATCTAAGATTAGTTACAAAATGACTAAAAATAAATCAGGCTGCGAATCATCGAGGATCTATGATTCGGTGGCATTTCTAGTGTAATGATTGTAGAGCTAAGGCTCCAAAGCATGAAATGTTGCGTGAAGTTGTTTTCCACGTTCCGTGGCGTCCTATGACAGATTGGGAAGTATGTTTATCGCTAAAAGTTAAGAACGCCTTCAGTTTTTGCGTATGCAACTCGGACAGCATTGAAGCACGAATAGATGCATCCGAAGGTTGTCAACTTTTTGGTTTGGTTTTTGACAAACTACATGGGAAACGCTTGTCGCTGTGAGAGGAAACATCTGAAATGCCTTCAGTTCTTTGTATATGCAACACAGACAGCCTTGCGGATCAAGTAAAACTGTACTGAGGCATTCTTGCCGGTGCGTTACGTTGGTTTCAGGTGCGGGTCCAGCAATTTGGCAACAACGGATTCCCACCGTTGAAACATATGTTAAATAATCGATTCTTGTCGGGGCACCTAGCCCCTCTAAGAATCTATACATTTCCATAGGTTTAAATGGATGAAAACAGTGTTACCAATTTACTGGACCCACCAATGTTTGGTTGCTATTTTCATTGAATTCATTGAATTTCCCATGCGGTGTTACATCATCGAATTTATTGTAGCTTATGAATGAAGTTTAATATACTGCTTTCAATTAACATCTCAGTTTCTTGTGTGCATCAAAAAAGAAAAAGCTGCCGGCATTTTTTGAGAACTTCTTTATCGAGTTCGGCTAAAAGTACGCGCTCTTTACAGCACTTCGAAAATCGGTGGCAAAGCTGTCATTTCTAAAATAAGAGGAAGAAGTGGTTATTTGCTGCTAAACTTGGTCCATGAGTAGATAGAATGAAGTCTAGTACGATCAGGAGCAGGTTGGACCGAAAAAATGACCAGAAGTACGGACCAATATTGTTATTGTCGGAGGTAAACGGAAAGAGAAACGCCTTCAGTTTTTGTGTATGCAACACGGACAGCACAGGAGCACGTATAGTTGTATAGAGAGGTTTTCCATGTTTTTTCCTCACGATAAGGAAACAGTTCAATACAAATCATCGTAAGTATTTCCAGTGTTTCCTCGCCTACCTGTCTGTCCTTGCGCACAATTTCACAGATTAAAAGTATAGAATTAAAAATATTATAGAACGATCAATACGGAAAAACGTATTCATGACATAAACTTTAATTGCATCATTTCGCTACGTTGAAAAAATGGAGCTCTCCTTTGAAAACCTTTTTCCGTTGAATCCATCATATGGACGTATTTATGCGAAAAGGCGCTAAACGCCATTTCCAAACTTCTCAGTAAAGCAAGTTTGACTAAAACAATTGGCGTTTCCGTACTAATGGACCGATTTTGGTTTACTTTAGCTTGTTTGAAAGCTGAAGAGTTCCTCTAATTACGTACGTTGCCAAAATTAGGAAAAAATGCATATTAAGCGAGATATAGGGGATTTTTGCTCGTAGGTCCATTTGATTTAATGCGCTAACCCGGATTCCGAATTAAATCAAAAGGCGCTATCTCCACTTGAATCACTTGATTGACGCGCGCGCGGCGAAGCTTGGTGGGAACTTGGTGCAATTTGGTACCGGGGGGTATTTTTGGACGGGAAATTCGAATTTCGGGTCAAATTTTGAAAATTCAGAAATCCAAGATGGCGGACATGGCCTAAAATGCTATCTCGGCCGCTATCCAGCTGATCTTGGTGAAACTTGGTATCAGGGGGTATTTTCGGACGGGAAACTCGAATTTCGGGTCAAATTTTGAAAATTTAAAAATCCAAGATGGCGGACATGGCCTAAAATGCTATCTCGGCCCCTATCCAGCCGATCTTGGTGAAACTTGGTATCAGGGGGTATTTTCGGACGGGAAATTCGAATTTCGGGTCAAATTTTGAAAATTCAGAAATCCAAGATGGCGGACATGGCCTAAAATGCTATCTCGGCCCCTATCCAGCCGATCTTGGTGAAACTTGGTATCAGGGGGTATTTTCGGACGGGAAATTCGAATTTCGGGTCAAATTTTGAAAATTCAGAAATCCAAGATGGCGGACATGGCCTAAAATGCTATCTCGGCCCCTATCCAGCCGATCTTGGTGAAACTTGGTATCAGGGGGTATTTTCGGACGGGAAATTCGAATTTCGGGTCAAATTTTGAAAATTCAGAAATCCAAGATGGCGGACATGGCCTAAAATGCTATCTCGGCCCCTATCCAGCTGATCTTGGTGAAACTTGGTATCAGGGGGTATTTTCGGACGGGAAACTCGAATTTCGGGTCAAATTTTGAAAATTTAAAAATCCAAGATGGCGGACATGGCCTAAAATGCTATCTCGGCCCCTATCCAGCCGATCTTGGTGAAACTTGGTATCAGGGGTATTTTTGGACGGGAAATTCGAATTTCGGGTCAAATTTTGAAAATTCAGAAATCCAAGATGGCGGACATGGCCTAAAATGCTATCTCGGCCGCTATCCAGCTGATCTTGGTGAAACTTGGTATCAGGGGGTATTTTCGGACGGGAAACTCGAATTTCGGGTCAAATTTTGAAAATTTAAAAATCCAAGATGGCGGACATGGCCTAAAATGCTATCTCGGCCCCTATCCAGCCGATCTTGGTGAAACTTGGTATCAGGGGGTATTTTCGGACGGGAAATTCGAATTTCGGGTCAAATTTTGAAAATTCAGAAATCCAAGATGGCGGACATGGCCTAAAATGCTATCTCGGCCCCTATCCAGCCGATCTTGGTGAAACTTGGTATCAGGGGGTATTTTCGGACGGGAAATTCGAATTTCGGGTCAAATTTTGAAAATTCAGAAATCCAAGATGGCGGACATGGCCTAAAATGCTATCTCGGCCCCTATCCAGCTGATCTTGGTGAAACTTGGTATCAGGGGGTATTTTCGGACGGGAAACTCGAATTTCGGGTCAAATTTTGAAAATTCAGAAATCCAAGATGGCGGACATGGCCTAAAATGCTATCTCGGCCCCTATCCAGCCGATCTTGGTGAAACTTGGTATCAGGGGGTATTTTCGGACGGGAAATTCGAATTTCGGGTCAAATTTTGAAAATTCAGAAATCCAAGATGGCGGACATGGCCTAAAATGCTATCTCGGCCCCTATCCAGCCGATCTTGGTGAAACTTGGTATCAGGGGGTATTTTCGGACGGGAAATTCGAATTTCGGGTCAAATTTTGAAAATTCAGAAATCCAAGATGGCGGACATGGCCTAAAATGCTATCTCGGCTCCTGTCCAGCCGATCTTGGTGAAACTTGGCATCGGGGAGTATTTTCGGACGGGAAACTCGAATTTCGGGTCAAATTTTGAAAATTCAGAAATCCAAGATGGCGGATGTGGCTTAAAATGATATCTATTTCTTAAACAAACGCACTACACGTCTAGAATGGCCGCCAATGAACCTGCGTAAAGCGCACGGGCCGGGTTGTGAAGGCCGGAGGTGGTGGGAGCCCAAATATACCTACCTAACCTCAATCTGCTTTCCCGCTGCATCTTGCCAATGTGGATGAGATGTGGAAATTTCCACGTTTGTAAACTTTAAATATATGGCACTCTACACGGAGAAAAAAACTCGTGCGTGGGACCCGAAGTTTGGGTCATATGGATCTCTGAAGTTTTCGGATTGAGCATCTGAACAATTTAGGTCTAGCTGTCGAGGTTCGGATCACACATCTGAAACTTCAGTTCTTACGTCTGAAGTCTTCAGGTGTGAGAACCGAAGTTTTTCGGATGTGAGAACCGAAATTTTCGGATGTGAAAACCGAAGTACTTTAGATGTAAGAACTGAAGTTTCAGATGTGTGATCAAAACCTCAGCAGCTGGACCGAAAGTGTTCAGATGCTCAATCCGAAAACTTCACAGATCCATATGACTTAAATTTCGGGTCCCACGCACGAAGTTTTTTTCTCCGTGTACGTTCACAATACACCGCCTCGTCGAGGTGCGTGGTTTACCTAGCAGCGTCGGATCGTGAATTCCCTTCATGTGCTGATTACCTATGTTAAAATTTTCGTATCTAAATAAAACAGTTTCTGTTGTCATTTTGAGCCCCTAATACCGAACTTCACACAAACGATTCAGGCATTGAGCTATTGTTGAAGGCCACATCCGCCATATCGGAGTTTAAAATTTTAACAATGAGGTTATTCAGTAATTTTTAATTTTTGCATTTTTTTGGAGGATTGAGTACGCACAGTTCGCTGGAATTTTCTCCGATTTTTTGAAACATTATTAACCCACGGAAAACAAGTTCGAAGTTGCGTATTCTGAGCTCCCATTTTAACTCGCGTCTCCGAGGAAGTCAAGATGGGGCCTGACGAACCCCTAGGTGACGGTCACGCTTTTGACCACGTAATCCTTCCAGCGCGCTCTTAATACTCATGAATTTCTAAATACTGTTCCGATTCCAATAAAGTACCTAACAGTGATTTTAATGAAAATTAAGTGATTCCGATGGGTTCGTTAATTTGTTCGCTCGTTAAAAGCCCCTTGTCCATGTCAGTGCACACTGACATCGATCGAGCCAGAGGGAACGCACGGTCGATATGTGACCGTCACTCAGGGGACGACATCTGGGATTTTTTGGCGATGCGCGTTTAAATAGGAGATAACATTTTAGGCCACATCCGCCATCTTGAATTTATGAAATTTTAAAATTTGACCCGAAATTCAAGTTTCCCGTCCGAAAATACCCCTGATACCAAGTTTCACCAAGATCGGCTGGATAGGGGCCGAGATAGCATTTTAGGCCATGTCCGCCATCTTGGATTTCTGAATTTTCAAAATTTGACCCGAAATTCGAATTTCCCGTCCGAAAATACCCCCTGATACCAAGTTTCACCAAGATCGGCTGGATAGGGGCCGAGATAGCATTTTAGGCCATGTCCGCCATCTTGGATTTCTGAATTTTCAAAATTTGACCCGAAATTCGAATTTCCCGTCCGAAAATACCCCCTGATACCAAGTTTCACCAAGATCGGCTGGATAGGGGCCGAGATAGCATTTTAGGCCATGTCCGCCATCTTGGATTTCTGAATTTTCAAAATTTGACCCGAAATTCGAATTTCCCGTCCAAAAATACCCCCCGGTACCAAATTGCACCAAGTTCCCACCAAGCTTCGCCGCGCGCGCGTCAATCAAGTGATTCAAGTGGAGATAGCGCCTTTTGATTTAATTCGGAATCCGGGTTAGCGCATTAAATCAAAGGGAATTACATATAGTTCCTTTTGATTTTATTCGTAATCGCTGATTCCCTGTTTTGCGATTTTTCAGGGGCTGATTCCAGGGGATGAAATCAGTATGTTGGGGGCATATTTACGTGTGAGAGCAGCCTATTACATGGAGAATCCAGATCCGTTAAAAACTGAAATTTGGAAATTTGGCGCTTAGTTCCCTTTCGTATAAATACGTCCATATCATATTAGATATTCAAGTCATTGCACATTTATTTTCGGTATACAGACCTTATGAGCATGACAGTATGTCAAACTTAAAGGCCGCAAAAAAAAATAAAAAAAAACAGCGCAGAATGAACCCGACGGTGATGGTGTGCGTGCGTTGTTCCGGTCAAGGGCAAGACTCAATTACATGATTGGGCGCTGAGTCGGAGGCTGGTTCACTTGCGAGATTGACAAGTCGTGCACTAAAATGTGAATATTAATATGGGTTTAAATGGGGAACTGTGTCGATTTATGGCTCTATTTGGCAAAAATATTCACTTGACAGCGGAAGCGGGCCTTGAGACGCTTTTGCCGCGCGCCGCCCCGGTAGGAAGAAAGTAGATTCTCTGACTCGGAAACTTGACCTCACGCTGCCGTGCTACGGGAAAACGCCGTATGAGCCTGCAGGCGTTGCCTTCATCTTTCAATAACCAACGAATTTACTGGAAAAATTCTGAATATTTTTCTTCCAATTTTTCGGAAAATTTTGTTCCCAATTTAAACTAAAATATCGCAAAATTTTAAGAAAAAATACGCATAAATTTCATTAAAAAACATATTTCATTCGGGGAAATTTGGCAACTCTCGAATATTCATACGGCGTTTTTCCTTAGCACGGCATCATGGACCCTCCTTACCGTGTCCACTCCCAAAAGTCATGTCTCCGATGGCGCCACGCTACCCACGGGTTTTCCCTGAGATGTGGCCGTGGAAAAAACCGTCCTCGCGGTCCCGAGGGGGGAAAATATTAAAATTAAACCCCGACAAGAGTCGATAAATCTCGATTTAACCCTCTATGACATAAGGTTAATTGCAGTAGCAGAGTAAAAAATTGCAGTAGCAGAGTAGAAAATTGCAGTAGCCGAGTAGAAAATTCCAGTAGCAGAGTAGAAAATTCCAGTAGCAGAGAAGAAAATTAAACAGCGTGCCAAAATAAATGTCAAGTGCCTTGTAAAAATGTACAGGTAGGGTAGGATATATGGTAATCGTAATAGAAATAAAAATACAAGACAGTGTCTGAAAACATTTTTTAATCAACAATAATTGTAATGTAATGTATATATATATAGTGACCTAATGTATACATCCTTTCATCTAGCCCCTATCTTGGGAGCACAACTCCATGATAACAGCCCTGGAATCAAGTCTTTAGTCTTATGTTTAGAATTAAACATAATGTTTAAATTCTCCAAAAAAGAGATTAGACCAAAAAAATAATTGAAAGTGTTATATAGCAAATTTTTAGATGTAGGTATTCCTGTAGTTTGGCAGCACTATTGTTCCTAACGGGATGGAACTTTGGTCTTTCCTAATTCATTGCACTTCATTTGCCTGAAAATTGGATCATGTCAAACTCACTGACATAATCAAATGAAATGGAAAAGTCTGATTAATCTAGACTGATCATCGCATTATCTACAATCTTTATAAAAAACTGAGGAAGGACGAGTTTGGCGCAGAATTTAGAATAAATTCGCAACTTGAACTTCGAATTCGGATCTACAACAATAACATGCTAAGCCTATAATTTGGGCAAAATCGAGTCAAGGTCTTAAGTCCAAGTCTACTATACTGTCGTGCCGAGGAAAAAAGCCATATAAGCCTTCAGACGTTGCCAAATCACCTTTTTATAAATCATGAAATTTTAGAGAAATTTATGAATAATTTTCTTCAAATTTTTTTAGAACATTTGATTTGCAATCAGAACAAAATTATCTGAAAATTTCAGGAAAAAGTATTTATATCCCTCCTCAAAAATAAACATTTTATCGGAGGAGATGTGGCAACTCTTGATGTTTATACGCCGTTTTTTCTCAGAACATCAGTATACTAGGGAGAATTGCAGTTTTGAAGGGAAACATTATACCCAAATCGTTCTTGCACGGTCGATTCCACGTCACGTGCCCAAAACCGTAATTTAGACATTTTTAATGTCTAATAATGTCCCATAGGAAGGTTAGTATATCTTTTGTCCTCCCCCATAATTACAGCCTCAGGTTCAGCTCTGCGGCGACGTGGCGGGTCAGAAAGGTAGGATTTCGGTGGAAATAGGTATCTACCATCGCGGTCCGAATATAGTCATTATCACTGAACTGGTCAGTGGCTTAAGCCAATGATACGAGGTCACAGCATCGCCAAATTTTCACTTGGTTTTATAGCGATGGCAAAGTGTGAAACCACGTATCTCTATTGCAATGTTTCAACATTTCCGCTATTTTTTATTTTTTTCGAAGAGAAACGAGCCAATTTTATAGCATGTTTAAACGGAGTATCGATGGTGAATCTGCAAAAATGTGTATCTTGGTCACAAAATGTGAACCGTGTTACTCGTGTTACAAAATTTCCGCTTCTATTTTATTTTTCATAAGTAGACCGAACTATCATCATAGCTGAAATTTTTAAAGAATATTTTTCACACAAAGAAGAAAATCGCCGAAATTGCAAGAAATAACGTTGAATAGTTTTTATGTAGAAAATGAAATATGACAGGAAGCCTGACGCCGCGCCTCAAACCGAGTTACGCGCTGCACAGTTTTGACAGCGGCGAGGCGTGTTAATGATCGATTATCGATAGTTCTCCATTTGAAGCTATGGTAAAGAATCGATTATTAAATTGTTCACCTGTTTATCGATCCTTTACCATAGGTTTGAAGGGCAGATTAATCGATATTATGCAAAGCACGCCACGCCATTGTTACCATCAGTATGTCCTTTTCCAATTGGAAAATTGGAAAATTGGAAAATTGGGATTTTTTTCTATAATTTAACGGAACATTCCGGATATTAAATGCGATATGAAACAATCATCCGTCAATAAAAAACCAAGCTGTACAGTGAAACTTAAGAACATTGCAGTGTGTGTTAACTTATTTGACTCTCACCCATACAAATCAAGCACAGGTCTGCCGTACTAATGAAAAATGCCGTATGAACTTTCAGGACGTTGCCAAATTTCTTTACTAGGAAAGTTGTAAATATTTTTCTTTCAATTTTTCAGATAATTTTGCTCGCAATCTAATCTGAAATGTCTAAAAATTTCAAGGAAAAATATGCATAACAGCCCACCACAGTAATTTTTTTTTTTTTTTTTTTTTTTTTTTTGGGAGGGGGGATTGGGGAAAATTCGAATGTTGATGCGGAGTTTTTCCTCAACACGGCAGAGATATAGTCAAAGCTGCGGCATCTTATGATCTAATATCTCCGTGCTAAGGAAGAAAGCCGCATGAGCATTTGAGATTTGCCAAATTTCCTGGGATAAAACATGCTTTTTTGAGGAAAGCCATGGATGTTTTTCTTTGAAATTTTCCGATACTTTAGGTATAACAGCGAACAAAATTGTCCAAACAATTTGAAGAAAAATATTGACAATAGTCCCAGTAAATTCATGTTTTATTGGGGGAAATATGCCAACGTCTAAAGGCTCATACGGTGTTCTTCCTCAGCACGGCAGAATACTGTCGTGCTAAGGAAGAACGTCGTATAAACATTCGAAAGTTGCCAAATTTTCTGCGATAAAATATTTATTCATGCAGAAGGTTATATATTTTTCCTTAATTGAAATTTTCAGGAACTCCAGGTAAATTTACGAACAAAATTATCTGAAAAATTAGAAGGAAAATATCCTTAAGTTTACCAAGAAATTCGTGTTTTATCAATGGAAATATGGCAACGCCTGAAGGTTCATACGGCGTTCTTCCTTAGCACGGCAGAAAAGGTCTCTCAATCCCGCGATCTGACAACTTCCGTAAGACAATGCTCGGGTCGTTAGTCACAGTAATTCAAGGGAAGTGGGATTGTTCGATAAAACTATTCGATACATCGATTCGCTTTTAATTATTATGCGATAACATTACACGAGAGTCCTGTAGCGAGATCGATCGCGCCAGTGACGTGGCGTGCTTTGCGATATATCGATTAATCTGCTTTTTAAACCTATGGAAAAGGATCGATAAACAGGGTGTTCGCAGCGAACGCCTCAATAATCGATTCTTTACCATAGCTTCAAATGGGGAAGTATCGATAATCGATCATTCACGCCACGCCACTGGATCGCGCTACTGAAACCGGTAGGACTCGAGTGGTTTCGATACCGTTTTTTGCTCCGAATCGAAGGCGGTCGAGCCCCCTGCTTTGGCGTACTTTTCGATGTATCGATTGATCTCCCATTCAAACCTAAGGGATAAGATCGTTAGACAGGGCGTTTGCAATGAACACCTCAATAATCGATATTTTACCGTGGCTTCAAATGGGGAAGTATCGATAATCGATCCTTCGCGCCTCGCCTTTGGTGCTAGTGCTCCAGTTGTGACGTAACCTTGACTACGGTCTACGCTGCCTCCAACGCCTATGGACCAGCTATGGAATTGACACCCGGCCTAGACTGGGTGCCCGGCAACATTGCTCGCCGCACACCTCTGGTCTGGATTAGCTCTATGCATCCGTCGCACAAGGGTCACGTTTGATTTTTTTTGCATCCACTTGAATACATCGATGCCTTAAGTACGAAACCACGGTCCTCCATCGCAGTGTCTCAAAATCTCTGCTCCTGTTGTTGGTTTCCGGAGAGCTTGGAAGAACGACGTATGAACATTCGAGAGTTGCCAAATTTCCTTCGATAAAAAGTTCATTTTTGAGGAAATTATGAATATTTTGCCTTTAAATTTTCATAATCTTTAGGTAAACTTGTAAACTAAATTATCTGAAAAATTGGGAGGAAGATATTAAAAAATTTACCAGGAAATTCGGCGTTCTTACGGCGTTTCTTACGGCGTTTTTCCTTAGCACGGCAGCATAGGGTTCGACCATCAAACTACGATTCTTGACGTGAAGAACCGATAGTACACTGGAAAAAAAAAACACATTGGATCTAGAGTCCAGACTCTTAAAAACATCGACAAGAAAACATACTCTTGATTCAATCGGATTTTTGCTTAAATCAAGAACCAAGACTCTTAATTTGAGCGGATTTCCTTTTGATTTAAGCTTAGATCTGATTGAATCAAGAGAATGGAGATGTCTTTGCATGGAGAGTTTGTTTTGATGTAGAGGTGGACTCTCAGGGTAAGGTGGGATAGCCCCTCCATTTTGGCCTCACTTTGAGAGCTTTTTTTGAGCTTGGGAGATGATTTCAGAGAAAACCGGTGGAACCATCGTGTTTCTCGCGAACTTTCACATAAGATCAATGGTCAAATCGCAAATCCCTCACACATGCAACATCTCCATTTTTACTTGTCAATGTTTTCAAGAGTCTGGACTCTAGATCCAATGTGTTTTTTTTTTTCCAGTGTATCAATTTATGTGACTTTCTGGAATCGCGCACCGCACTGTGCGCCGGAGCCGCGTTCTACGACAACTAATCATTCATATATCCTTATGACTTTTTTATGCTCCCAATTTTTTTTCCAGCTCAAATTCACAAATGTTCATGCATCGGTGTAACATTGAATTAAATCCGGTCAACCTTCCTCCTCATCGTGCCACCGATCGATAGATGACGCACTCACGGGATCGTTATTCAACAATCATGCATTCTTCGTTGTTTTCGTCGCGTCGGAATCCGAAGCATTTGCGCGAAGCTTTAAATAGGTAAAAGCACCTTGATCGAATTTCGACATGATTGCAAACTATTTGGTTGGTGAGAGGCAAGAGAAGGGTACATGCACAGAAAAAGAGAGAAAAAACAAAGCATGGAAAAGTAATGACCTAGGTTTGCGTCGGGCGAATGACGTCAGTAAAGACCAATTACGGAGAAATAATTAACAGTTTACAAAAAGATAAACAATTTGCGAGTTGAATAAAAGTGTAGATACTGGTCGATTTATCTAAACTGGTGAAAAAATTTGCTTGGATCTAGAGTCCAGACTATTGAAAACAATGACAGGAAAAATACTCTTGATTTAATCGGATTTTTTCTTGAATCAAAAGGAAATCCGCTTAAATTAAGAGGCTTGATTTTCGATTAAAGCCAAAATCCGATTGAATCGATAGTATTTTTTCTTGTCAATATTTTTAAGAGTCTCGACTCTAGATTCAAGCGACTTTTTTTCCAGTGTATTTAATCAATGCAAGTAAGTTCGACAAACTTATTATCACAATTGCTTCCTTCTGTTCGGTAATTACTACCGACCTTTCTTCACTGTTTGGTCATGTGAGCTAGAGTACCTTTTTACGGAGATTAATGTAACTGCGGTTACAAGCACTTCTTATTGGCTCGACCATTTTAGGCTGATTGAGGTCATCTGGAACCTAAAAATGGCGGATGCTGTAAGTAAACGTTAATACTAAACAACTAAAAATGTGGTTTTATATGCATATCGCAACGAGAACTTTACTCAAATGCATTATTACGATATATTTACATCGTTATACGGCTAATCGTGTGCTATTTTCGAGAACAATTACCTAGAATGTGGACGAGGTTGGCAGCAAGTGCGGTTGGTGATAACCGTCAAAAGTTGGCAATGACTCCATCCCCATCCTCAAAAACTGAAACAAGGCGCCACCTCTTTTGGGCCCTAAGCCCTCCATGGGACCTAGTGACATTACTCTCCCTATAAATGTCCGAGCAAAAATACAGTTACATGAAGAGGTACGGTTACGTGAGATCGAATACCTAGTGCTGCCGATGTAGAGCATCGTACTTTGATTCACGTAAGCAACCGAACTTTTTACCTCAGTTATGTGCCACCCTCCCTAGACCGGTTGGACTATGAGGTCTCGAGCCGCTTTGTGAAACCAGTCCACCTCTGCCCCTAAAGTGCAAATACCAGTTCCTTGGTGCTGCCTCACTTTACAAGGCTCATTTAAATAAGTCCTTTTCCTCTTATCGTCTAGGTCTGGCAAGATGGATAGATTTAGCCAAAATCGACTGAACTACATCAAACGTTGCCTGATTTCTTATTATGGTTCATTTATTTTAAAAAAAAAACTAGGCAACATTCTCAGTTTAAATTTTGTAAGTATGTGCCTCATGATCTGAGGTAATCTCAGAGGAAGTTTCAAGACACTAATAGTTCTCTGTTAAAATAAAAATTAAAAAAATAAAAAATAAAAAGAAACATGACGAGAAATTAGACACTGTGAAATGCAGTTAGACCAATTCCAGTCAAATCCATCCAAATCAATGGCTATAGTGTGAAACCACGTATCTACCTTTGCAACGTTGAAGACTTTTTCATACGCTGAAAAAAAACTCCGGCCGTGGAGTCCGTACTTACAGGCTAATAGACATACCGTTCGCGCTTCGGGCTCAGAAGCTGAAAGTTCCGGGCGCAACACCTGAAGCAATAGAAGCTACGGCTCCAGCAACCAGGACTTTCGGCCACTGATCCCGGCAGGGCCGGATTTACCTACTTGCCGCCCATGTGCCGCCTGTATTTTGCCACCCCCTTAATTCCCATTTGTTTTGGAACATCAATGAAAACGGACAGGGAGAGGGGTGCATAAGACGTGTTGGACACATTTTTTGCGAAAGCCCTGTCAACACTACTACCAAAGGCTCACGGAACTTTGGGCGAAAGTAAGTTCCGTAACCCTATCTCTGCGTGGACATAAGAAATAAACGAATAAGTGATGAAAAAACAGACATAAATATGGTTTAATAATCTTAACTTCCACCGCCGCCGCGCCGTGTCGCGCTGACCGCACTGTGTTTGGCGCAATGCGTTAAGTATTCATGCAGTCTTGTAGGCGCTATGCGTTCCCCGCCGACCGCTGCTGACCGCACTGTATTTGACGCAATGCGTGAAGTATTCATGCAGATACGTAGGTGCTAATATGTGTTACATGCCGACCACCGTGCCGAGGGCTTCTCCTTTTCACCTTAAGTCCTTTGTCATTATTTCTCTCTGCGCCGCGCCGTCTCAGGCCAAATTACGTGTTTGATCTATCTCTTAACTCGACTAATTAAAGGTGCTGTCTCTTGTGTCACCGAAAGGCGACAAAATTAGAAATTACTATACTCTCAGGAAATGAGAGATTTTGTCGCCTTTTCTCGTTTGTACTTTTTTGTCTGAATCCGATTTTTTTTATACCTACATTTTAAAAAAAATTGTAAAATTTGCCGTCCCCTAAATTTGCCGCCATGTGCTGCGGCCCATGCGGCCACCCCTTAAATCCGGCCCTGGAGCCCGGAACAGACGGTATGTCTAGCCCATAACTTTTTTTTCAGTGTCCTTCATTTTTTCTTATGAACAGTAGTGAATGTAATTTCTTGAAAACTTCTTCGATTTTTCTTCCGTATCCGCAAGACATTCTGTTTCAGTTTTAATCCATGAAGTTGGCTTGTTCCTCTTCAAATTAAAAAAAAAAAATTATAGCAGACATTTTGAAACATTGCAATGGAGATACGTGTTTTCACAATTTGGCCGTCAAAATGTGCGCAGGAAACGTGGCAACGCCGACTGGCAAGCGGCCGGCGGTGTGTCAGGTGGTTGACTGATCGTAACAATAAAACGAAGAGACATTCGCTCGGACATTTACACCAGATCGGATATGAATCAATTTGCACTGGGCGGCGAATCGGGTCACAGGGAGAAAAAAGGAGGGAAAGATGGCAAGAAAGAAAAACAAACCGAAGCGCCGCTGCCAAACTTGCAAAAAAACGTAAAAATGACCGAGACGGGACACATTGGTTCCAGAGTCGGATCTAGCTGGCAATACTTCGAAATAATGGCTTTTGACAAAATTGAAAAATGGCACATTGAAAAATGGCAAATGTTACGGTACTACCCCAACTTGATTTGCGGTAATACCACAAATAATTGGAAATGTCCGTATCATTCAACAAATTGGAGTAGTACCACAATTTTATAGGGGACAACAGTATTCCCATTCTATGTCCGTCGAAAGTTCCGGGATTCCCATTAGATTTTTTACAAAATTCCGAGAAAGTTCCGGAAAACGCAAAAGATCCGGAACATTTCTGGAATTTCAAAAGTTTCGGGAAAAATTCAGGAAAATCTTTAAAGTTCCGGGAAATGGGAGCACTGGGGGATAACCCCGTACACTGTTTTTCAGTGTTCCGTTTCCTTGGTGTCTCCTTTATCTGGCTTTGTTTATTAACTTCAATAATCAGCCCATAAGAACTAGAGTATCTTTATAGACAGAGTAAGGCCATCCGTATCTTTTTACCACAGGAACGCTGTGCCGCTTTTTGATTGGTCAAAAAGTTGATGATTCTAGCGATTTTATCGCCAATAAAATCGCGATTTTTCCGCTGAAAATGCTACTTGGGTAAAGGTACTCTAATTGGAACTATTGTGCGAGGTGGCGAAAATTCCGGATTTTTACGGTTCGTCTGAAAACGGCGACTGGAAGTCAAATGCGTTGGGGGCTTTGGCTGCCCACCAAGAGCGAGATGCGAATGCGTGCGCTCCCAAGTTGAGGCCGCTTTCCGATAAATCATAGTTTAATTGAAGTTGTGCGGGCCGCCGCGCCGAGAAGCGGGTTGGTCCGGACTCCGGAGCGGGACTGCTTCATTAATTTCGCTTCTCTCGCGGAGCAGATTGCGTTTGGTCACGAGAGAGGCTGCACTCCTGGCGCACGCACCCGTCGCCCACCATGTCCTCAACGCCTTGCATCATCCATCAAAAAGACAATGAGAAGGCAGATGAACTCCACATGGGTTCTTCATACGGGATACGTGCGATGGGCGGCGCTTTGCTGATATGAAGGGAATCAAAATGTTTCACGAAACAAGGATTTTGCCCCTCATTATGTGTTGGTTACACGCTCAAATTTCCATCAATTTCCGATCAAATGGTGTTTGGTGCGCACCATCTACCATCAAATTTCTGCGGCCTGCAAAAATTTCATGGTAGATAATGGAGCTGTGGGGCTCATCCTTCATCTGATTTCCACACAACCGTGCTTATTTCATGCTTATTTCAATCAACACGCTGTTTTAATTAATTTTACTCATCAATCTAGATAACTCTCGACCGCCATCTTGGTCATCATTTTGATCGGAATTTGACGGAAATTTGAACGTTTAACCAGGCCATTAGACTGATTCAGTGGCTACGCATACTGCCGTGCCAAGGAAAAACGCCGTATGAACCTTCGGACGTTGCCAAGTTTTCCCCTATAAAAACCGAATTTACCAGTGGCGTGGCGTGCTTTGCGATATATCGATTGATCTGCCATTTAAACCAATGGCCAAGGACCGATTAACACGGTGTTCGCAACGGACACCTTAACAATCGATTCTTCACCGTGGTTTCAAATGGGGAAATATCGATAATCGTCCATTCACGCCTCGCCACTGGAATTTACTAGAAAAATTGCGAATATTATTTTCCAAAATTTCCAGAAAATTTTGTACGCAATGTAATCTAAAATTTCGGAATATTTCAAGGAAAATATGCATGAATGTTGTCAAAAATACATATTTTGCCAAGAGGAATTTGACAACTCTCGAATGTTCATACGGCGTTCTTCCTTAGCACGGCGGCATATCTCGCGGTATCGATGGCTTGAGTGCGAGAAACAACGCATCACTATTCTGCCGTGCTAAAGAAGAACGCCGTATGAGCATTCGAGAGTTGCCGAATTTTCTTCAGGAAAATGTTAATTCTTCAGGAGACTTATAAATATTTTCCCTCGAAATTCTCAGATACTATAGATTAAAGTGTGATCGAAGTCCTGTAAAAAATTGGTATTCAAATTCCTATAAGTTTTCCAGGGATTTCGTATTTTATCGGAGGAAATTCGGCAACACTTGAAGGCTCATACGGCGTTTTTCCTTAACACGGCAGCATTGGAGTGTTTCAAAATTGTTTAAAGAAAGATTGCACGAGGGAGAAAAATTTCTTACTTCGTTTCCACCTGGTAACGATCGACGACGTTGCGTTTTTATGCACCCATCTACTTTTCTTCTCCAGCGTTTAAGTCTCCAAACATATGTACGTTCAAAAGAGCGTTAGTGCCAAAAGATTGAAATGATGCATGTTTTCTAATGAAATATTTAAGTATTAGAGCGTTGTCACGGTGAATTTACTACTTAAAAATGTTTGAAACCTCTCGCTAAGGAAAAATTGGTCGTTTTCCTTATGTACCGTCCAGCTCAAAAAACAACTATCGATTTGAGTCATACAAACTGCGCATCGAGATAATTACTACATTGCTATACATCAATTGATGAAACTGTGCCCCTATTGTAAAAATATCCTCTCCTATCCTTTCTCCTTGGTTAATATCCGAAAATGCCAACTTGCCACATGATGGACGTATTTCTGCCAAACGGAACTATGTGCATTAAGACAATAAGACATGAGTCCTGAGACCCATAAGAATACATGCTTAACTGGGCTCACGTCATGATTTACATAGTTCCGTTTGACAGAAATTCGTCCACGTATTCCCACCCGTGCACTACAGGTCCTCAGCTCTGCACTCAGCTGTGTGTAAAGCAAAGCTGCACCAGAGCGCCTTCAATTTTTTCGTATGCAACACGCGCATCCATAGAGTGCGAATAGTCGTATCAAGGCGTTAATATCAAGAAATTGAATGCGTTCCTTATGTTGACTGAGATATTGGCATGAAAGGTCCCGCCACGTCTTATTCTACCCGAGTCCCGAGTTTCAGTTGGTCTGTGCCTGTCCAACAAAATTGAAGGCAAAATTTAAGTATAAGACAAAAAAAAAAAAAAAAAAAAAAAAAAAAAAAACTTCTCAACTTTATTTGTAGGTGGAGAGACGTCGTCTCTCATTTGGCCCGAAAATATGTATGTATAAAACTGAAGGCATTATGACTGGCCTCTCTCAACTTATATTCGTCTGTAACGATAAACAATGGGACGCGCTTGCTACGGCGCCTTGATACAACTATACAACTTCGACGGATGTCCGTATTGCGTTCAAAAAATTGAAGGCGTTTTGACTTCCTACGCATAATACCTGTAGTTGATTCGATCGACAAACGCGTTGGTCGGCGGTGACGGGGACTTGATGCGACTATTTAAGCTTGTCGGATGTCCGTATCGGTCCGACTGAAGTGCGAAACCACGTATCTCCATTGCGGTGTTTCAAAATTTCCGTTCTTAATTCATCTCTTCCACGAGAAACAATCCAAATTTACGACTTTAAATTTTGAACCAAATCTTCTGCTATCGACTACGAAAAATCATATAGAATTTAAGTTTCATGTTGACCAGCTTCTCGAAAGAAAAATAAAATTTCTAAGGAAGTCTGCAACGTCGCAAATGTAGAGACGTCGTCTCTCATTTGGCCCGAAAATATGTATGTATAAAATTGAAGGCATTATGACTGGCCTCTCTCAACTTATATTCGTCTGTAACGATAAACAATGGGACGCGCTTGCTACGGCGCCTTGATACAACTATACAACCTTGACGGATGTCCGTATTGCGTTCAGTTTACCTAAGAGAATTTACCTAAATGAACTTAAATAAAGGATCGAACGACGGGATATTTTCATTGGTCCTATTTTCTTTTAATGTAACCAAAAAAAAAAAAAAAAAAAAAAATTAGACATGATCCGAGTTTCTGTATCGTTACAATGAGGGTACTTGTTCTCCCATTAATCAGGGTAAAAATTGGAGCAAGAAGTCAAGAATGATGACACGCAGTCCTACAGTATTCCTATAGTCTTGTGGGCGTCATGCGTTTCGCGCCAATTAACTGACCGACTGCACTCCGTTTGGCGCAATGCGAGAAGTATTCATGCAGTTTTGTAGGCGCTGATATTGGCTTGACGCCGACCGCGCTGTTTGGCGCAATGCGTGAAGTATTCCTAAAGTCTTGTAGACGCTAATATACGTTAAACGCCGGCCGCACTGTGTCTGGCGCGATTATTCGAACTCGCGTTAGAATAACCGCGGCATCAAATAATAGAGCTTCAAGGGCCCATGTTGCGTTTAGACGCCGTATGAGCATTCCAACGTTGCCTCGTTTCTCCAGATTAAATATTTTTTCCGAGAAAAGTAAGGAAAGTTCTTTACACCCACGACCATTATTCAATCTTTTCACTTCATTTATCATCAGGAGGTAAGACATCGATATATGACTTGTCAACAAACTAACCTAAACTAGCGTTAACATACAATTGTGTTTATTTTCCAACTGTGTCCTGTTTTGCCAAACTTCTCCATTAAATTAACTGCTTTGTAAATCCGCGCATTCTTGTAGCAGATGTTAAGGTTTCTATTCGCGCTATCCTTGTGACTTTTTCATGCAATCCTCATATATTTTCTTAGACCTTTCGCGCACTCTTGGATTACCGAGTCAGAAGCATCGTGTAATATGACACTTCTGAGGTGTAATAGAAGCAATCTAGGTGTAAACATGAACTGTCGCGGTGAATGACTTCATTCAGAAGTATTTTATGAATGCCGTTATCCTCGAAAACACATGAACCAAGAAACTCGGCTCTCAGACATGTATGACTATTTTTGATGAAAATTATATGGATTTCAATCGTAAAAACATGTTTGATCAATTTTGATGAATATTGATGAACATGAAACGATGATAAATGGCACTCCCATGGATATCGACAGAATGTTCGTAATTAACGGCAGAACACTAGTCAATATTTGATGGAAAGTTTTTCTCGAATTTACTCTTTTAACCCTCCTCAAATACATTAAAACACCCGCAGAAAACTAAGGACGTCATGGTAAACAGCCGTGCCTCTCTCATTGGCTTATGATGTTTTTTGCGTCATCGATCGCCCTTTCTATGAAGAAAGATCCTGAAATTCTTTCCAATGTTTAAATTGTTCACAAAAATGGTTTTCTTAGGACATGGCGAGTGAGGACAACGACGTCCCATGGCATTACCTTCTTCTGCAGAAAACAGTTGCAACCCCCCCCCCCCCCCCAAATGATTAAAAATGTTTCTCGAAGGGTTCAAAAATGACACATTTCTACACTCGCAGGAAACGACCACTGAAAAAATGGTTGAAGAACGAGTTTTACAGTAAAGAAAAAATGTTTGACTTGAATTTTACAGAAAAATCTTCCTTTTTATTGAGTTAAGAAAAATTTATTTAAATTAGAGCAGGAATTTTTGAGCGCAATGCCTATTATTTTTTATTTTTTTAATTCAAAAAAATTATAGCTCCGTCGTCGAGTGGATATGTAAAGGGACTCTTTTGAGTTTAAAAAAGAACGTAATTAATTTTATCAGAAAAAAAAGAAGCTTAGACCCAAAAAAGGTTTCTTTCAGCAAGGAAAAAAAGCTGGAACAAAAAGATTCATAAAATCGAAAACATCAACTAGTTAATCAACATCGTTTTACTACGTGAAAAATTGGAAGTTCCTTCAAATGCGTTGGATGCAAAAAGCACGACAAGAAAGAAATCCTCGTGCAAATCTGATTCTTAATCAGGTCATGCAAAAGTACACAGACCTCCAGGATCCAGGTGCATGTACCTGGACATTTTTGCAAATAACCAATTGCACTTTGCTGGACAAGGCCTAAAATCAGACCGATTTATGAGATGCATACCACTACCTCTATCTTCCGTGTAAATTTAATTTTTCGGAAAAGTCATGGGCTCTGAGAGAATACTGGCGTTGCACGTCTTATCTGGGAAATAGACTTGTTCCCTATCATGAGACAAGGTGATCTGCTTGATCCCTTTTTAAATATTCTATGATGGAGCAAATTAATATTTTAATTTAAAGAAAAATACAAAGATTTACTTAATTGTCACAAACATTTAATGCCCATTCAAAAACTTTTAAATATACAGTACAGAAAATCAGCTGAATTAACAGAATGATAAATCCGTCAGTTGAGATCATTTCGTTGCATTTCACAAACACAAATACGTGGGTCAAACTTGGTTTGACAAATACTGAATATCAAAATATAATAAATCTCAAAGATTCAGGTAACATGTCATTATGGGAATCAACAAAATTTGTTCCCAGATAGTAAATACTTAGAATAAGATTACGTAAGTACAGAATTTCTTTAAAAACTCCAAAGCAGTAACTTTGTTTTCACCGGAAAATATTGCAAAGAAGATGGCAGAATAGTTGTATTTTCTTTAGGTGATCAGGGCAAAGTATGCAGATGAATTTTAAGCTGAGTTCAATAGTTTTGTAATTATTTTAGGTATATTAAGATTAAATTAATTAATTGTACTTAATTTTAATTTGTTTCTTACTTTCTAGAGCCACAGCAGCATTTGCACAAACATACCTCTGAATTCCAGCTGGATTAATTTTTTGATTTGGAAGTATATGCTCCTGAGAAAATATGGAGTTTTTGCACTCTCATCAGATTTTCAGATTTATACTTTTCTACAAATATATTCTAAAATTGAAAAAAATATAAGTTTTTTCCCTGTGTGATGAGTACAAGCACCAAAGGTTATTATTACTGCCTTTAACTTCCCTACCTCTAATTTTAAAATAGGGATACTCTTAACTTTTTATGAGCTAGACGCAGCTCTATGAGCATTTCAATACCTACCCTCGCACGGCAAAAGAACATTAATCTTCCATTTACACTATTTTTGAATTAAACATAGGTATTTATGCTAAAAAGAAATATGTCCAAAGAGTAAGTGCAAGGCATAGTTCCTTGGAACATAAATACAATAAATTACAGTTATTTTTCTCAGTTAGAAGGGATTTTGAAAAGAAATAGACATTGAATGCTGTAATGGATATGAAACCAAGAAACTTCAATAAAAAAAAATCCCATGGATTTTTGCAAGATAAACATACCTTGCCCTGATCAGTGTCTCAGCAAAGTCGAAAAACCTGCTGAAAACACACTTCTAAACTTTTAAAAACATCATGTAATAAACTTCGCACAGCCTAGAGAA
Organism: Bemisia tabaci; assembly: GCF_918797505.1. Lineage (NCBI taxonomy): Eukaryota > Metazoa > Arthropoda > Insecta > Hemiptera > Aleyrodidae > Bemisia > Bemisia tabaci. The sequence continues at coordinate 111,729 of NW_027311763.1, forward strand.
TTGGCAAAAAACTCAAAATGGGAAACCACTTAAAAATTACAATCATAAAGACTTCAAAATGGGAGGGACAGCTTACATTCAAATGACATTAACTTAGAGACAGCTTAGACACAAGTACTTACTACAACCAAAAAAAAAGAACAAAGAAGAATTTAAATTAAATGATTAGATAACTTCTGAGTTCAAATAGACGCATTCAAATCAAAAGGAACTATCTCCACCATGACCAGGACCCTGAGATCCATAAGTATACATGCACAACAGGACCCCTGTAAGAATGGAGATATGTAGTTCCTTCTCCTTTAAATACGTCCAAATTATGAGAGCCCTGAAAATAGGACCTAGCCTTCCTTTATGAGGAACTTTTAATAGGTGCAGCTTTTGCTTTTAGAATTATGTAGAAAGATAACAATATTGGCCTCTGAACGAAGTCTGAACAAGAAAAAGATGTCACACTTCTCCTGTTCAAAATTTTAGGTAGAAATTGTTTCGCACAAAAGGAAGTTGAAAAATCAACTCCTGAATGAGATATTTAAAGTATTTTTAACGAACATCAATGGAAGTTACGTGATACAAATCTCGCCATTTGTATTTTTGCAATTGAACCAATGTTAATTAAAACACTTATATCTTGTTTAGGAGTAATTTCTAGATTCCCTAATGTATGATTCGTTTTTCTCTTTAAACTTTGAAGAGGAACTATGTTGCGTAGTGCTTAAATCCACACCTTTTCAAGGCGCCCATTGGCTCCTCAAGAGTGAGACTAAAAAATCTTAAAGCTGTGAGTTTTGGGTGATGCACAAATATTTCATGACTTTTACGGCTATTACTAAAATTTAGTCTGAGAAAATATTTTTGAAATTGTCCACCTTTGAGGCAGATAACCCAGAAATAAGCACCTACAAGTCTAAAAGTTCACAGGTTTCATCTTATGGCAAAAAAAAAATAAGAAATCAAAATCGGGGTAAGTAAAACTGAAACAAGAGTACTTCTTGTTTCAAAATTTTGTTAAAGTTTGGTTCAAAACGTATGGAAGGCCGAAGTGCAAAACAACATATTTCTATTTGCGGCGTTTGAACTTTGTTTTCTCTGGGAGACTAGTCGACTGAATTTCGACTTGTTTTTTTTCTCTGTTAGCACAACATTCTGCATGAATATCAAAAAATAAAGTTGGTATGTTCCTCTTTGAAAAAATAAAATAAAAGCATCAATTTTGAAACACTGCAATGGAGATGCGTGGTTTTGCACTTTAGCCATCGATAAAAACCATTTCAATAATAGTTCACAATCATTGACGAAGCTGATAGAAATAAATGATAACTCAAAAATACACTAGTGAGTTCCTGTAATGACAGGATACAATGTTCCTCAAATCAAAGTATTCAATTAAAAAATTTTAACATTTGAATATTTCATGTATCCTTGTGAGAGGGGTTGAAGATATTCTCTCGTTATGCACAGAGATACATATTTGTTTAAAGCTGGTTAAATGTGAGCTCAAATTTACATAATGAACGAGAAACATTGAAGATGTTTAATTTAATATTTTCCATTTGGCAGGGCTCAACGTTTTTTAGTAGGTAACATAACAGTTTATGCCCTTGATGCTTGGAGCTGAATCATTCTTACAAAAAGAGTGTCTGGCCAGAGTAAGTTTTAAAGTCTGCTTGAATCACACTTGAAATAAGATCGATGAGCTGAACATCACTCTCTCCAGACATTATACGATGGATGACAATCACACCTTTGTTCAGTTTTTTATACTGGTGAGCCATCTTCCGTCCATTTCGATGCAGCTCGTACACACTCATGTTCTGCATTCCATCCCCACTCGAGTGATCAATGACATGGATAATGATGCCCTAAAAATTGAAGGAATAAGATTAGAAAAGTAAAACCTAGTACGCTTTTGAAAGTTGCGCTTTCAAAAATTATCTCTTTCTTGATTAGAAGAAAGTACTAGAACCATCCAAAGATCCTCATTTCCAGGGTGACAGAGACACCTTTTTTTAAAAAATATACAATCGATTGTGTTAGTAAAAACCATTTTCCATACAATTTGGTGTCATCAATCAATGATGAGTCAAATTTGCTCTAGATGCACTGTTTATGACAGTGGCATGGCGTACTTTGCGATATATCGATTGTTATGCCATTTAACCCTATGGAAAAGGATCGATGGACAGGGTGTTCTCAGCGAACACCTTAATAATCGATTCTTCACCATAGGTTTAAATGACAGAACAATCGATACATCGCAATTCACGCCACGCCACTGGTTTATGAGACCACAGAGAACATAAGAAAAAACCAGAATATGTCTTTTTGCAATGGATGCTGCCATGCACTGTGTTTTTCAAAAGAGCATACCTCTTCCAATTGGGAGAGCAGCAACTTTGCGTAAAGCTTTTCCTGGTGCTGATCTTTAAGATTCTACTATCAAAAATAATAATGTATTATCCACTACCGGTAAATTTAGAGAGAACTCCAAAAGTTCAGAGATTTGAAAACTAAACTTTATTGATGATCTGTTTGAGTAAAACATGAATTTTGAGGTTTCACATAACACCAAGCTAGGCTAATGCATTCTTGAACGGAAACTTCCCTCCTAGTGCGTCCGACAAAATTGATAAAAATTTGGCTTTCTGAGATGCAATGGCGTATCCAGAAATTTTTCATGGGTGGGCGGAGAGGGTGTGCTGTAAAATATATTTCATGGGGGACGGGGGAATGTAAGGTAAAAAATTCTGAAAAATTGCATCTTACATTGCATACTTACAAATTATAATTGGAGAAGATTTTTTTAGATCGGGGGGATGCACACTCCCTTGACCCTCCTTTGCTATACCACTGAAAATGTGTAAAGATAATTTATTCTTCCTTCTTCTTTAATTTATTGAGAAAAATATAATAAATCTTCATTTTTCTAGTTACCTCTTCTTCGATGTTGAGAAGTGTACTGAATTCTGCCAGCTGCTCATCCTGTTGAATTTCTTGCATATGAAATAAAACTAGCACATTGTACTTGAAACCTTGTTTGACTTTAAAAGCAGAGCTTTTGAAACTTGTTGAAACATCAACAACGTCTGCAAAATTTTTCAACTTATTATGCGCTAGATAAACCGCTTTTGTCTCAATTTCTTCTGACATGATCAAGCATATTTTAAGGTACTTTTCTGTAAATGAACAAACATCAAAGATGTTAAAAACAAGGACTTCTGTAGAGTGAAAAAACTATTGGAAAAGGCATACTTTATACTGAGGATCAAATACTTGATTTGAGATTTTTTCTGCAACAACTCTTGATGAGTTAAAATATCTGTAAATAAATTTGGGGCCAATAAATACCAAAGAGTAATGATTCAGTGCCCCAGAGCCAAAAATTACTTTTCTCCATTTTAATAATTTTGAGGTCAGGGGTGAGCCTCAAGTCGGCCCCATTGATTCTAATGTAAATTGCAATTTTTTAAATTCCGTTCCTCATTACAAGCGTCAGATAGAGCTACCAAAATTTCCACACTTACAGAACCGAAAATTGAAAATTTAAAATCACCACTGACTCAATTTTTTCAATGTTGTGGAGGGGAGGTTAGGAGGTACTTTTTGGCTCTAGGATATGGAATTAAAGTAGGTATGTAATTTTTTAAAAAGAAATCGGAATACCTGTCTAATTTTCAAAGGATGAAAGCACAAAAGGAAATTGTTTGCTCATCTAAAAGATGTTTAGTATATTTATTCATTTATTTTTATTTTTTTCCCCAGATGATCTTTTCAAAACTATTTGATGAGTTGACCTTACGTAAAATTTTTAGGATAGGATAAAAGGGCAAATTTATGGAGCAATAGAGATTCTCAAATATCCATTGAAATGTTCTTGGGATTGAACATTTTTTTTATCCTCTCAGACCAAAGGATGATCTGATCAAAGACTATATAATGATTTTCAAGTTCCATTTGAACTACAATTTTTTTTTTTTTTTTTTTTTTTCTTTTAACCAGCTGAGAACAACTAGAACTTACCTCTCAGACATTTTTCAGCTGAGTGAAGATCCTTTTTGTATGTAACTTTCCACAGCTCATCTGAACCTGCTACAAGCTTTGCCTTTACTCCACAATGTTTTAGAACAAGTTGTAGGCATTCTGTGCCATTGTCCAGTTCAAAATCACTACACTGATAGGATTTTTAATAAACAAACAGAAATGTTAATTAATAATTTTGTACGTACAAATATAACTTCCTTTCCTTTAAGAAAGAATCTGACATTTTGGACTTTATAAGGGCGAAAAAATGTTCTTAGAAAATTGCACCTGAGGTCAAAGAATTGAATCAGCTTGAAATCTTTTGCTTAATGAGCTGAGGTGATAGCTCTAAAGAGGGAGGAAGATTTACCTCAACTCTACAATCCTGTGCTCATTGAAGGTGCATGTTTTATGGAATTTATTTTGGTCAATCCTGGTCTCTTTTCAGGCCGGATACTGACCTAAACATATTATTAAAAGTCAATTTTGGCGAAAAAAATGCGGACTATTTTAGGCAAATTCAGTGTGGGCCCAAAAACGGCCCTTAACAATTCCCCTTCTTTGCCAAATGGTATAATAACACTTCTGCTTAAGGTAGATTTATTGAAGTTGCAGCAAACATAAAGTAATAATTTTTCAAGAGTATTTACCTTTTTATACGCTCTGCTTAATATTGGTATTTGAAATGCTTGAGGAGTTTCACTTGCAACATATTGACATCGATCCAAGCTTTCCTCCAAAAAATTATCTGCGTCTGGCTTAATAACAGTAGATACTAAAGGTCTGGTGGCGCCGGATGCTCCATGACTACGTGCTGCAACCACAAGTTCTTCCAAAAGTTTCACTTGCAGCAATGGCCTTACGGCATCATGGACAATGACAGTTTCTAGAATAAAATCTGGAACAAAAAATCAACTATTACACACAAGACCAAAATTTTGCTATACCCTCATGATGGAAATAGAATAGCAAAAATGTGTGATGAATTTTTAAAAACAAATTTTAGACTTCGTGGCCAAATACTCACTGTAGATGGGACAAAACCTCAAAAACCACATTGAGGTAAAAAAAAAAAAAAACATTGAAGTGAAAATTAGACTGCAAAAAAATTGTTTTATACATTTTGTAGTTCTGTCTACTTGAACCTCCATGTAGGACAGTCAGCTCCTAGAGATATTTCTTGTAGGGCTACAAAAGAACAGCAGCTTAAGAATTTATACCCTTCACACTCTTGGAGAAAAAGTAAAAAAGAGGACTATCCTGCTTTGAAGGTTTCCCTAATTGCACAAAACGTACAGCCAACAAAATAAAGGAATTTGAAATTTGAGAGATAGGAAAAACTGCAAATATGAAAAAAAAGCTGCAACATTTGTCTTTCACTCTTTTTATTACTCCTTCCTTAGTATGATAATGAATGCCATACGTCTGCTGTACGTTGACAAGGAATAGGTGTTGGACTTTTGCACCTTCGCCAAACAAAATGGTAGGGTTAAGTAGGGTTAAATTCAGGGACGGTAAAGCACAGGATTATCCCTTGTGGGATATTTGAAGTGTAAAAGAAAAAAAAAGAAGAAAAAATTAAAACTTGAGATGAACGCACCAGAGGTATTTTTCTGCAGTTCCAGTAAACCCGCTTCAATAGATCGATGGCGTGAATTTCCTCCTTTAACAATCAATAACTTAGGCTCGCATCCAATTGCTGATTCAATCAGCTCTTTGGCCTTCAGCACATCATCAACAACAAGGATGACTAACTTGACCCATGCGATTTTCAGAAATGCCTCCGCAGAGTAACACAGTAATGGCTTGCCCTGAAATCCAACAGAATAAACTGATAAGGGCAACTATGATAAATCAATGAAGAGGAGCAGAAATGATGGTACTTACAAAACAAAAATAAAAAATACCTTTCTTTAAGTAATTTTTGATGAGATACAGGAGCAAACAGGCGGGCGGGAACACTGGAAAAAATTTTGATAGGTTGAACAATATTTAGGGTGATTTTGGGCCAGTTTGCCTCATTCACACGGCAAATAACGATAACTACAATGGGCCAATCCAAGCTCTGATGGACCATTATTCCCAGACACTTTTTCGATTCCAGCCCGCCCTGACTGAACTTGTAAAATGAGTTGGAAGAATATACACATCCATCCTTTGGTTTGCAAGAGACCCTCATGGCTTTAAACCTATCATACCCAGATAACACCAGGAAGAATCGGATGAATGCTCATCAAACTTCCGCAAATCAAAACGTCTGGACTGATAAACTGCTTAAAAAACGTTATTCAAGGTAAAAACTAACCATGATCATGGTGTACTGCTTGGCAATGGTACCGCCAAATCGCTCACCTCCACCTGCAGCCGGCAGAATCACCCCAACGCCAAAATCTATCATGTTTCAGAGGATCACACGTAGAGAGAACGCGAAAATGCCGCAACAGCTGGTAGGGTTGACGAAAAGCTTGGGGAAAATGAAAAACGAATCGAAGATTACATGCTGGAACTTAACGACTTAGTCGCGAGCACGGATATGCGACGCCCACATGAGCTGTGACTTTTGACATTTTAGACTCGCCGGTAAAATGTCAAAACACCATTCCCGTGATAAAAAAGCTCGTCTTATCACACACTCCCACTGTTGTCGTTTGTTTGTTTACATTTGTGGTTCCTCTGTCAGTCGTTGTGCGCCACTATCGTGAAAACAGCTGATCGGGGTCCTTGACCTCATTCGATTTTGATAAGAGCGATTCTTTACTCTGTTCGATGTCGATTGATAGAGAAACCCTACCTAACCTCTTTACAGTCATGTTATGTTAGTTGTCGTCAAGATCCATCCGTTGTCGTGGTTGAATTTTCGTCACAAATGGCTCGTGTTTGATGTTTGCACACGTAAATTAAAATCCCACCTGTGCACCATCTGTTTGTTTTCTTGTTTCTGCGGTTCTATGTGTTACGAAATTTTCATCTAATTTTTATGCGGCGATAATGTGTTGTTTCCGCACACATTGTGGGATGATGTGATATGATGTGCCTTGGATAGTTCTCTCTTCTTTTATTTTTACTGAAACTTGCCCTTTCATTTTTTCTTCATTTTCTTTGACGACTCTGTAAAACAGTCAGCTAATATCCCCAGTGATCGCATGCTTTCAGTCGGAATTATCTTCAGCTTCATGGTCTAATCTGAGTGATACATCGTGTCGATGGAGTTGACAGTCAATATCGTATTGACTGCCTTATTCATCCAGTGTATTCCATCTAATACTAATTGAACATGAATTCTTAGTCTAATTGCCATATTCAATGCTGGTTGTCCTGTAGCAGTCATGGGTGATGAAAATCTGAACGCCTTTGCCAATCTCAAAACAGATGGTGCTTTTGATAATGCTGGTATGTATTGTCACGTCTCAAGAGAGAATTTTCACAGTCATTTTCCCAACCTATGTGAAAATTTAATGCCCCTCTCCATCATATTTTGAGGAAAGAAAATGTTAAGTGTCAAGCAGGGTAATTGAACAGTTTGATTTTTCACCTCGGCAGCGCTGCCGCTTGTCATTTAATTATCCCACCCCTGCATACATTCTTTACAAAATGTATATTTTGATGTACTGAAACATCTGCTTAAAGATGGGGTATGATGAGACAGCTCTGTTAAATGAAGTTAGGACTTAGCAAGTAAGTTTAGTGTTTTCATGATGTTTATCTTCTGCTCACCTTCAAGGTGAATCTATGAAGTTCTTGCAAGTGTTTAGTGACATACAAGGATGATCGTACAACAGAAAAGGCAGTACAGAAACGAGTCATAAAATTAATCAAATCTTTAAAAATATGAAACTCGCGCACTTCCCACAATCTCTAATTGGCAGATATTCATTTAGTCCATCGCCAGAGGCGTCATTCGGGGAATGGTACTTAGGCTGGGCATTTACCTGGGCGTGCGTTTTTGAGTTGGACCGGGGAAATTCACTTTGCACCACAAGCGAGGGTAAAAAGGCTGGTGAGTTGTCAGAAGGAGTTTCAGCTTGCTTCTCTTGCTTCTTGAGGAGGAAGAAGAAATAGTAAATAGTTATTAAATTATCTACATTACTTAATAATCGGTTATTTATCCCAAGTGCGCAACCGTATTTCCTTCTGCTGTACGAAGGTGGATGGGTACGTAAATTTAAAAAAAGAAATTTGTGCATGCCTGCAAAAACATGAAATGGTGCGCCTTCCATTGCCAATTAAGTAGGGATTGTCTGAATGATAACAATCCTTGATTATGATCAGGCCAGTGGTCAGCTGAAACTCATTTGAAAGAAATAAATCATTAAATGATTTTGGAAAAATGTCACAGAAAGTTTTAAATTTTTCCTCAAAAACATACATGTTTATTCAAAAGTTATACCTTGTTGTGTAACGGACTTGTAACAGTGTCAAGTAACTCAAAGCTTCATTAATTACGTACCCACCATGCCACTGTAGTGATGATGGAGACTAAGTACATTAAGCAGAAAGGAACCGAGCCACGTCAGCTATTGCCAAATTTAAGTGGGCAATTTAATTCTTCACCTGAAAATGGTTGTGTGGATTTTTGTGCAAATTTCAGTGAATTTTCTGCATAGTACAAGGTTCCTGTCCACAAAACGATTTGTCACAAAATAATTATTTTCATTGTAACAGGAAGGTAATCATGCTGAATTATGACTTTTTCAGGAGATCCAAGCGCTCGTCAGGTTACCAAAACCGATCTGGTGCAGTTAAACACCTCTAGCCTTCTCATTGAATCTTTGATCGAACAGTGGTGTAACTCGTTGGATGTGAACCCTGAGGAGCAGCATAAATTATACCTTAGTAAGTATAAGATTATGTGTCCACTATTGACTAGGTGTAGTAAAAAATTACCCCCAAATTCACAAGCCATCCTGAAATAAACTTCCAAACTTGCCTAATTTTGAGGAATTTTTTCATGTCACTGCTTCTGAATTGAGAGAAAAGTTCAGAGGCTTGCGAAGATATCTTGAGTTTTCCACAGACACACACAAAAAAAAAAAAAAAAAAAAAATATGAAATTCTGGAGGTAGTTAAGTTTATTACTTTCCGACAAGTTTTAATAAAACAGAATTAAGAACTGGAAATAAATTTTAGAGTAATCAGTTTATATTTGCAAATGAGTAAATTGTTTATTGAAGTAATTTGACTTAAAGTGATGAAAATAATCAGTTTTTCAAAAAGTGTCTTCAAAAATGCTTGCTTGATAAAAAGAAAAAGGAAATACTTAGATGCGGCTAATTTTTGGTACGGTACGTACAGAAAGAATGAACCATTATTTTTTTTAGTACCTACCCTAAGTACTATGAATTGTAATGACTTTCATCAGTACCACACTGTAAATCTAATATTGTCCATTACTATTGTGCAGATTTGTAAAATGTTACTCACTGGTATCTTAAATCTATTTTTGTAATGTGCAGTTCTTTAACAAAAGATTCACTGAAGAAAAAATTTATTCCTTCATTCATTCAATGTATTGTGTGAAAAAAGCTTCTTGATTCTCAACAGTTTTGATGAACTACCATTCACTTAAGTTCTCTTACAAACTGCCAATAGATTGTATTTTATGAACATTTGCTCCTATTTTTTCAGAAATTTGCGAAAAACTGTGTGAGAAAAAATTAATTGATGAATCCTTCCGTCAAGACAAATTTAAATTCATGCGAAGTCATTACCAGAAGGCCTTTTTTCATGTGATAAATGTTGCCAAAAATACGCAGCCAGAAATATCGAATCAACAATTGATGCTAATGCCTCGGTAAGTATGTCACATATATTTAGGTGAGTGTTTTTAGTCCAGGGTACTCAATGAATAAGTACTGCTGCTGTGGAAATCATCACAGAAATTAAGCTGTCTCTTTACTAAGTAATCAAAAATTAATGAAGCAATGATAATTTGTAAATGATGAGTACATAATCGGAAGTTTTATTCTTTCAGCTTTTCAGATACATTTTTTATCATGTTTGATGCAATGGCTTTTTGACTTCTAGTACAAAGTTGCCTCAGGAAAATTATATCTTAAATGATAAGTCCGTCAAGAATGAAAAAAAAAAAACAAGGTAATTTTGTGAACCTATAGGTTAGGTTAGACAGAACTTCTCCAACTTTAAACATTGAGGGGGGAAAAATAAATACCTAATTACCTAAGTCAATTGCTTTGAAAAAAAAAACCAGTTTAGTGAGTAGACATACTGCTCTGGAGACTTTTGAAAATTATGTTGAGCGTATCAGAAAAGTTTTAGATCCACACTGTAATGCATGCTCAGCGCAGGGTGTCTTTCTGGTTTTCTTATTTCTTCTCTCTTTTTTTTTTTTTAATACTGACAATTATTGCATTCTAATCATTTCTTTCCAGGGCTCTTAATGTAAGGTCTGAGAACTTATTTCAGTGGTCCCGCTATAGAGATGATTTTGAGGAATTAGAATTCATTGCTCGCGGTGGATTTGGTCATGTTTACAAGGCAAAAAACAAATTGGACAATGGAATCTATGCAGTGAAAAAAATATTTTTAAGGTAACCTACTTATTGTACATTTTTACGATTTTTAAAATCATCCACTCTTCTTGGTTTTTAAAAAGTCCTCCATGCCCCCCTATACATGTGTTTCTTTCCTCTGTATCCAACATCCACACAAGCCTCTGAGATCTTCTAATTTGATTTTTCCAATCCAGATCATCCGTAATGATTTAATCAGGGCAATGTAAAATCAAATCAACAAAATCTTGCAATTGTGGCTTCTCTTGAAATCTGATAAACATTTCTGGAGTAAATAAAAAATAAAAAACATCTATTTATATTCAGAGTTAATCTCCATTCTGTTACTGATTCTCCATCTCATGTACCATCAACTTTAATGCACATTGAAGGGGTATTTTCAAAATTTAAAAAAATACCATCAAATTTTCATTCTATTCCTGTACCGATTTTTAACTAATTACAGTTTTCTCTTTATATTCCAGTTATTCTGATGCCAATGCCTTTCTTAGAAGTTTACACGAAGTACAAATGCTGGCAAAACTAAATCATCCCAACATAGTGTCCTACAAAGCAGCCTGGCTTGAGCCTGTTGAATCGAAAGCTAAACCACCTGAGCCAACTAAAGTTTCAGATGATTTGTGAGTATTTACCCAGCCACTTTCTTATGTAGGTAACTTTTCTTATGATGAGGTGTCCAGATTGTAACAGACTTTTCAATGAATCTGGGCTGAGCAAACCTGTTTGATTATCCATGATATTTCTAGGTTGATGAAAATCAAGTAATATATTTATTACTCACTTGGTAGTAGTTACTCACCTCTATTTCTAATCTCTTTTACAATAATAATTGAGACTATTCATTTTGAAAACAAAATCCCCCAAACAGTTCCTTCAGTATTGAGTAACACTCCTTGAGCCTCTCAAAAGACGCACTTAAATTTTGGACACCCGGTGGCAAGAGAGGTGTGGGAAAACTGGTGTTACTTGGCACCCAGATGACCGAATTTAAGAAACTGAAGCTATGTAGAAAGCTGATAGTATAACAATTAAAACGCTTTTTCAGATTTAAATTATCTTCATTAGTTTAGAAGATATGACAAATGAGGGCTTGAAGGACAAGGCGCATAAGTGCAGTTTTTGATATTTCTAGGAATATGTGTTTGAAGTTTCGAAATAATGTGGATCCTTCTGGTGGGAAGTCAGTTCAAACGGACTTTTTGATGCTAAAAAAATGGAATTCAGGAGCGAATTTTCACAGAATATGCATTAAGACAAGTTTTACTTGAAATCATTAATATCTCAATTTTTTCAAAAACTGCACTTATGCGCCGTGTCCTCCAAGCCCCTCAAATATGAACTTACTTTACGAATACCCCTTATTTTGCTTCTCTAATACAAAATGTATAGGAACTTTGAAATGTTGCAAACTAACTTTGCTTTCTGCCTCAGGCAAGATGAAATGTCAGCCAGACTGAAAAATGACATGTCAAGTGTTGTCATCTTTAGAAACTCAAGTGACTCATCATCAACGGGGAATCATTCTTCAAGGAAAAGTGACTCCAACAATCATTTGAAGAGCGCTACCAGCAATAATCATAAATTTCCTTCCAGCAATGCCTCGAAGAATTGTGTCTGTGATTGTTCTAAGAGCTCAAATAGTAACCATTCACCCAGTTTGCACAGCAATCATTCACCTAGCTCACGGAGCAATCATTCACCTAGCTCACGGAGCAATCACTCACCTAGCTCACGGAGCAATCATTCGCCTAGTTCCCAGAGCAGTCACTCACCTAGCTCCCGGAGTAGTCACTCACCTAGTTCCAGGAGTAATCATTCCCCGAGCTCTCTCAGCAATAACGTTGAAGATCCCGGCAGACCATCAACTTATTTACGCACGAGGAAAAAGAGCAGCGGCAAAAGTGAGAAATGTATGAAGTCATGTTCGGATGATTGTAAAGCTCTTTGTCCCAGAAACATTTATGCCATGAACCATTTCGAAGACAATCGAAATTATCAGGTAAAGTTCTATGTCTTTTAATATTAACACTCTTTCTCTCAATTTCACAAAAGAAAGTCAACGCTGACACATTTCAAGGCTCCGCATTCCATTCATGAAGATTGAACTTCGGAGTTGTCGGGATTTTGGTCTGAAGAAGAGACTGCAAGGTCCTGAAATGCGTTGCCATTTACTTTAATTTTTTTTGGGAGTTAGATTTTTTTTTATTTTTGGATTCTCTTATTTTTTTTTATTTGTCCAGCTCACAGGTTTTAAATTGTATTTTTCGTTAGTTTCAGTTAATCAGTTAGTTAGTAAGTTCCATCAGTTTTTGTCTCCTCCGGTTTTGCACTATCTTCCTCTGTCAATGATAAAAATTCAAATTACAGTGCATTTTAAAAATCTTTCCACAGATTTTTATTTTTTTGAAAACCATACAGTTTCCAATATACTGTCAAGGACTTGATCAAGAGAAATTTTTATTTTGTACAAAATGAATTTTTGAAACAACATTGAAATTGAAAGAATTAACTGTCAAATGCTACCGTGTGAGATATCATCCAGTCTTTATTGCTTTTTTAATTTAAACAAGAAATCTTTGATTTTAGGTGTTAAATTTTGAAAATACTACCATATTTATTTTCATACTTTCATTCAGTTAGACTTCTCACCTAATCCATTCCTTCAATTCATGGTTCAGATTTGTCAATAATATCACCGTTACTTTTAACTTCCAACTGCAATCTTTGAGTATTCTAAAGTTTCTTTCTCTGTTTAAATCCTGTTGTTATTTTTTTTTAGGATTCTGCTATTTTATTTATTCAAATGCAGCTATGCAAACAAACATTAAGGCAGTGGCTGCACTCTCGGAACTCCTCACACAAAGCCCCAAACCTTCGTCTAAGTTTCAATCTATTTGAACAAGTTATCAGCGGTGTGGAATATATACATTCCAAGAATATTGTTCATCATGATATCAAGGTAACTAATCATTTTTTATCAACTCATTTTCTGACCGAAAATCATTGATCTGAAAGGATTCAAATGAAGCTTTAGCAGGATTGGCAAAAATTCCGAATGTAAAATTATTGACTTTTTTTTTGCAAAGGTCCCTGTTGAGGCTGGGCAACATTGTAAATGATTCCAGATGATGCTGTAAAACTTTGTTATAGGTTAATAGTTCAGAGCATCAAGAAAAAAGGTGCGCAAAAAAAGTATCAATATTAAATTTGAGACATATTTACTCTCTTGTTATGGTTAAATGTTGGTCTAATGGAAGACGCTTCAACTTATCTTCCCTTTTCCAAGCTATGCATTCTTAGAGATGCTAAAAAAATTTCAAACTTTAGCCAATAAACATGTTAAAAAATCTTTTTTATCTGCCTTGATTTGTAAAATATATCAACTGAGACTAAATTGTGAGATTTGAGTCACAGAATACTCCTTAGTATGGAGGAAAATAGTAACTTTTTACCAAGAACAAAATGGTTCAATTCCTTCTTTTTCAGTATTTTTTTATTTTTCCTTGAGCTTGGCTGTATGCCTGTCGTTTAGTTTGATTTTTATTTCTACCCTCAGAGTGTAAGCAGATTGACAGGCTAGATTGTGCTGCGTTGAAAATGGGTCCAACCAAACTCGAAACATGTCGTATGGTCGTATCCAGCATTGAACCGAACAGCATCTCATTGTGCTCAAATAAACATTTGTCCTCTATCTTGATGTTTTCTTGTGTAGCGTGGCAAAGTCACCATCTCTCTTTCTTTTTTTTTAATCGAATATTGCACAAAATTTAGTACATTTTTTCCATGTTCGAAATCACATAGTCATAATTTCAAACTTTAAATAAATTATCATTTGCAATATCAGGTGATTCTATTAACGTACCCTCAGTTGCAATTTATATGGGCTATGATATTTCTTTTTTCAGCCAAGCAACATCTTTATCAGTGAAAATTTTCAAGTCGCCCAAGTAGGGGATTTTGGTCTTGCGTGCCTTTTGTCTCATGAGCCTTTGAACCATAGCAACAACTTCATCACGTGTCCCCTCCAACAAAGACAGTTTGGCACAAAATTGTATGCTGCTCCAGAACAACTGCAAGGCACGTGTACCCCAAAAGTAAGTTCTTCCGTTTAGACATTTTCTATCAGTCCTCTGAACTTCTCTTTAATAACTACAGCACAATTAATAAGAATAACCGTGTTATTACATCCTATCGCTATGTACATTCAAGAGGCCTTGCGACCCAAGAGACAAACACATCAACAGTGAAAACTCCCAAAGGTTTATCTCATTTGCGATGTTTAAAAATACCCGCTCCTATCTTATCATTATGAGGCGAACAAATCAACATCATTTCTTGAAGTTTTTTTAAAGTTTGCCTCGCACAGAGAAGAAAAATCATGGAAGTTTTTTAGAATTGACGTTGAGGAGCTCCCCATTTAAAAAGTTAAGTTTGACAGGCGGTCTGCATTGTTGCAAACTGAGTGGATTTTTTCCAAACTGAGAAATTTTTTTTTTCCTATTTTATTTTATCGATTTTTCCATCAAGGAAAATCAAGCAGTCGCACTGCAACAAAGCTTGCTTAAAATAGAATTTTTTACAAATGTAAGATCAAAGAAAACAATAATCAAAACTCATGAAAACTTTAGTGAAACTATGCTAGTGATCTGTCCGAAGTCTGTTGTATTGTCTATTAGAATACTTCAGTATAAGAATGTTCTTAGGAAATTTGCTTTGTAGATCGATCTCTTCTCTTACATCATTTTAATATTTTTCATTACCAGAATAATCTAAAACTCCCTCTCTTTCGTTTATTTTTCAGAGTGATATTTATAGTCTTGGAATAGTTCTGTTTGAATTAGTTTGCCCTTTTATGACGGAAATGGAACGAGTTCAAGTGATCGGAAAACTTCAAACTGGCTACATTGCCCCTGAATTCCAATCTGCTAGTCCTGAAATCGTAAGTCTTATTTTATCTCTTTTATCCTGCAGTTTTTGTTTTTAGAAATAACCACTTATTAAAATAGAAGTATTCCGACTTGCAAAAGAACTTCCCTAACCAGTTATGCTGCACAAATAATTTAAAGTTGATACGAAATGAAGAATCATGATTTTTATTGCTGTAGAGGAATTTTAAGTACATAACTGAAACTTTGAATGTTTCAGTGAAGGTTGGAACTTCAATAAGTATTTACATCAAGCTCATAGTCTTGCTTATAGCTGTGTTATTCAGAGTATCAGTGGAATTTGTTTAGAAATAGTCAAATCTATTAGGAAACAGATTATTGCAAAGCTAAATATTTTTTGGTGAACTTTTTCATTTAAATTATTCAGATGGAAATCATTCTTTGATTGAATTTGATGGCACTAGCAAGCGTTACTTTCTTCATCATCTTGAACAATACAATACACTAGTCCTGCAGAGGCCCAAAGATTTCATTTGCCATTTTTGCAATATTTGCCTCCGAATTTGGGCAAATATCAAGTTTTTCTTTGTCCAAGTGCAGTAATGCAACAATAAAGGTTCTTCGAATGATGCAATCAATTGTACGTCATGCACGAGTGAGCAAGACGTAGGAGGCAAGCAAAGAAAAATACAGGATAGGGAGATTGAAATTTCTTCTCACTGGCATATCCGTTGTCCCAAGTGAACGAAATGCTCTGCATAATGAAGTTGAAGTAGCAATCTTCAAGAATAAAGCGGTATCCCTAACAATTTCTGACAGTGGGTAACCAGGTTTTTGCTGATGTTTAGAGATAAATGTATCAACTTAACTGTAGCTTATGTGGGGCGCAAGCGCAGGGTGATAAAAAAATTATATACTTATTTTCCATTATATTCGATCAGTCCAGCCCCAGTGGTTATGTGATTAAAGCAGTTTTCTGCCTGCATTGAAATCCCAGGCTCAATGATCAGTGGTGCTTGGCCTTTAAGGACATCTAAAAGTCTGTCATTGCTTTTTTAGGGCTGTGCGAGTATTCAAATTTCGAGTCGGGTCAAAAAGTTAGGTTAGGTACTCGAACTTGGCTCGAGTGCCAATTGCACGAGTTTTTTCGAGTATTCCGAGCTTTTTTGAGCCAGAAACGTCGAAAAAGTTCAACTCCCAAATTTTTCAATCATACTCTTACGACTCTTAGTTTTGACATCATCTTTTGATTGAAAAATCTTGTGTTAAAACTGAAAATTACTCGAACTTGACTCGGCTCCAGGGTCATTTTCAAAGCTCAAAAAAGCTCGAACTTGGCTAGAAACAGTGGAAAAATACTCGAACCCAAAAAACCAGGCTCGCACAGCCCTAGCTTTTTTATATCTTGCAAATTTGTTTTCATACCTGAATGACTTTTTTTAGGCTCATATTATAATGGAACTAGTCAATAAAGATCCCGGAAAACGTCCAACGGCAAAGGAGCTTCTCACTTTGGTTAAAAATTTCCGTGACATGAACTCGGCCAGATTCAAACACATAGCTGATCAGAATAGGATCATTGAAGAACTCCGCACGGAACTTGAAACCAAGGATAAAATTATTTCTGATTTGAGAGAGAAATTAAGACTGTATGAAGAGGCTAGAAAGTCAATTTAATACCTCTTTCTCATAGAAATCAGGTGTTTTTATGGTGGCGTTCCTTCCTTTCCGAAGAAAATGAGAAATCGTCAGAATCACGTGAGAATTTTTTACTCTTTTCTTCTTTTAAACATTTTAGATCTTGATTTTTTTATGAATCTTTTAATATTAGGTTTATACTCTGAACCAGGATTTTCAAAGATAAAAGACAAATGGTGTCTATTCAGTTTTTTTTTTTTTTAAAAAAAATTAGAAGTTTCTGTTAGGAAATGAAATAACCGTACAATCTCTAAGTTAGGTATTCCATTGGATAATTTCATCCACCTTTATTTTTCTAATTTTGATACAATGAAAATGCACCTTGAAAACTGATTCTTAAAAATAACTCAATGAGCAAGGCTCTCGTTTTTAATTTTTCTTTTTTCTGAATTTCGCCAAAGTCTAACGAAATTTATCCATAAAGGTGACTTGTGTTTTTTTTTTGTCATTATCACTATTATTATTTCCTTTAGTATTGCAACCCTGTGATTTTAGTACTTAAACTCTAGTTTTATTTGTTGCCATCCCATACTTAATTATAGATTTTTTAAATCTTATTTGCTATCTTTCTTCTTGTGTTCCTCATTTTGTTTTTTTAACGCAGGCTTAAGAAAGTTTTTTTTAAACGGATTTGCTTTTTAGTCTTGCAACGAAGCCGTATATATTCTAGGTTTCGCCAGAAGTTTCCTAAAAAGTGTTCACACTTTCAAGCTAAACCCCTGACAAAGACTTAAAACCAATCAAGGGGAATAGAAATTGATCCTTTAGAAAGAATGTTAAAACATTGAATTATAACTTTAACTTTCAAGAATCCATACTGGTTCTTTTCGGCTCAATTTAACCAAACGGAATTCTTTATCATTGAATTTACAGTTGAGTTGACTATTTTGATTAATTACGACCTTTGGAAAATTTAGGGTTCAGCATTATGTACCAGAAATGCAAATTTATGAGGTCTCGGAGCTTATAGTATAGATTCTTTGTAAACCAACCAAGAGCAATACTGCACCTATCAAAATCCAGCCAAGAGCTATACTGCACCAATCAAAATTCAGCCAAGAGCAATACTGCACCAATCAAAATCCAGCCAAAACAATATAATTTGGCTGAAAAACTGGGAAAAGATGGAATGTGTGGTCTCAAAACAAAAATACATAACTGTGATTAGACATAACCTTGCTTTCATTTAGGCTTTTAAATTTTTGAATGAAAAATAGTAAGCATGAAATAGACCCTGTATTTTGGCCATGGTAAGTAGCCCAGGTGATTTGAACCCGGGTCACTACAACCACAATGCAGAGTCCTATTTCATGCTTGCTGTCTTTCATTCGAATAATGTTTATGCATTGATGAAAGCAAGGTTATGTCCAATCACAGCTAGGTATTTTTATTTTGCGACTGTTCATTCCAACATTACCCGTTTTTTTAGCCAAATTCTTTTTTTTTTTTTGAGACCTTTGAAAATTTAGGCTCTAAGTCTATCTTTTGATCATCTGCAGCACTGACAAGACTTTGAATTAAGCAAGGGGACTAGAAATCCAATCCTCAAGGGAAGTAAACACTTTGAACTTTAACTTAAACTTTCAAGCAATTTTCAACCACCTTCAAACAATTTAGGCTACTAAGTTCAGCTGCGGAAAATTTTGATCGGCTTGTGCACTCTTTAATTTCAGCGTTTTGCGAGTGAAAACAATGCTCAACAACAAATATCATGTACTTGAAAAAGGTACTTTATCCAAGGAAACTTCTAAAATTTTACAAAATATCCTTGATAACACACATTTTGGAACATTTGAGATTCAATCTTAATACACCTACAATGTGTTTAAAATTTTAAATTTCAAAAATAATTTTCTTACTTAGATTTCTATAACTCTGTACAAACAAGCATAAAAACGTCTAAACAGTCTTGAAAACGGTACATAAAAAATATCTCACAAGAAAATAAACATTTAAAACAGGCTAAAATTTTTTAAAATGAATGTGGTTAAAATAGAAAACCAACGGATGAAATAGGAGGAAGATTATAATTTGATGATGTATGCCATTTTTCTCTTTCCCATTCCCCTCCTATGTCTCATTTAACGTTACTGGATCAAAATCTCCTGTTTTAAGCAAAAATGTACGCTAATGGCATGCTGTGTGCTAATGGAATGTTTCAGCTCCATCCCAATGTAAAAAAGTCCATCGTAAGTAGAAAAGGTGGTTTGAACACCATAATTTTTTGTGCTGAGCAATCATTAAGCTTTAAAATAATTTCCAATTTTGGTTTAACAGGACTACTCACTTCGTTCAAGTTTTAATGAAATTTTCAAATCTGAAAATTAACATTTTTCCTTCAGCTCCTATTTCATTCTTCATAATCATTACAATACCCTCGTAAAATGTTCAAATTAGGTATCACAGTGTAGGTATGACTACAAAAGTTCTGAATGAACTAACATAATCTATAATTTGTTTTCCTAAGTTTATTTTTTTTTTCAAATGACATTAGTATCATATAGAAAATGAGCAAAGATCATCAAATATTTGTTTTCTGTACCATCATATTTTACATGGACATTTTAATGATCACCGTGGCTTTTCAAATCTCATTCTTATTCAACTAAGACCACCATTCACATAGATTGTAAATTTACACTCAAGTATTTCTGTATGCTACTCCTATAAAACGTAAAACATTTGATCAAACTGATTCCATAAAATACACTCAAAGGAACTGAATTTTTGCAGGTACGATTTGTTTTAGTTATCATCACACATGTAAGTGCCGATTTCTTCTTACATACACTTTTTTTATGTATTAAAATGTTTTAAAAAATATTTAAAAATAATTAACAATTATTTACAATGCGGGATTAAAACAAGAGAGAAAAACGCTAAATTCAAAGTGAGCTGAATTCTTCCAACAACCGTTTTCCGAAATGCGTTATGATGTAATCGTGATAGTAGGTCATTATGCACAAGGGATGGCTCATTATTAATGAGGACCAGACGATGATATTTCCCCATGGCGGCCCGAATTTCTTCTCAATTTTATGACACAAGACTGAAAGAGGTATCTGTAAAATGAACCAGGAAAAAATAAGAAGTGAGTTAGCATGATCATAAGTGAAAGAAACAAACAAACAAAAGAGGGAACAGAAATCAAATGTATTGTCAAATTCCCCAAATTTGCAATTTTAAAGTGGCTTTATTCTCCATCAGCCTAAAAGTAGAGCTTTTCATGTAAGACAATACTTCATCACTAGCAGGTATCTTCTAAATTAAACTATTATCGCTAAAATTAAAAATTCAAAACCTTGCTTACCTAATTTTTGGCCCATTTCGACCAAAAAGTTTTTTTTTTTTTTTTTTTTTTAATTCTAGCGATTTCTATTCAGTCTTAATTTGAATAGACTTTCCTTGTTTTTTACTCTTTGTTTTATCACCATTTAAATCTTCTTCTTTATCTTCTAATGGACCACTAGACAAGGTACGAATTTCAGCATTCTGATACATGTTTCTCAATCAAAATTTCACGTAGAACACGATACGCACAACGAAAATTACCAAAATCAACTCCTGACGAAGATATTTAATGATTCTTGATGCGTGAATTCAAACCACCCGCTCATGAAAACTCAATGCTCTACGTGATTCACATCGCGCGCTAAATGTTTATCATGACAGTCTCTGCGATGTAAAAATCTTCAACTTCAATCTTGACACTTTGGCTTAGCTATAGCAAATTACCAATAGTTTGAACAACACATGGTGGAAAATGAACATTGCTTGATTGAGAAGCTTGCTGAAACCGTTGTAGTGCGCGATTTGACTCACGTAGAGCTTTGAGTTTCTTGTGAGCGGGCAGTTCAAATTCCTCGTAATCAGTGCGAAATAAAAACGTTAATATCTTCGTTAGAAATTGATTTCGGTAATTTTCATAATGTGAATCGTGTTCTACGTGAAATTCTGGTTAAGAAACATGTATCAGATTGCTTAAATTCGTACCTTGCCTAGTGGTCCATTGCGAGTCCTAAAATTTCCACATTTCTTTAATTATGATTTATATCAAAGTAGGCATGAATGTCAGCATAAGTTGATTAACTAATGCTTGGGGTTTAGAAAAAGTGTAAGTGGAATAAAAGTATTTTTAGAAGCTTAAAATTAGACTAGGTGTACTTTCGGCTCACTAAAGTTTCATGGAGTTCTTGTTGCAGAATTATAATCAATAGAATAATGCAAAATTTTTGGGACAGAAATTGTTGAAAATAAATATCGCATCTGCTCAAAAGCTCCTCAATTATATCAAGAGTTTAGCAAAGAATCTAAGATTTTATTACCTGGAACATCATGCCCATGAAGGCATAGACTTTGAAAGTGCGTAGTGGAACAGAGACCATGTATTCGTGGAAAAATGCACTCGTGAAGAAAACAAAAAATGTCGCAGAACCTCTCTTGAATCCCAATTTCAGGAGTGGACAGTACAAATGCCTGGAAAATGGACACACTTAAATTCATATCTTACTAATATATTTACACATAATGTGAGATTAAAAATGTTTATTTCTTACTCAGCCAATTGAAGCGCTAACCTCCTCCATGCACCTAAATTTTATTTTTCAAGTATTGAATTAATTTTAATTTCTTCCTCCAATTTTTGGCACAATGTATTCTCACAAGGAGGTGTGTTTTAAATTAATAATAAAGTTCTGTCAGCAAGAGGAAAAAATGTGATCATAATATCCAATTGGTAGAAACGTAAACCATCATAAATGAAAGGTAGAGAAATGAGTTCATACCTGACAGCCCATTGATGAACGGGGAAATTCCAGTTCCTCCAGAATGTGTCGATGTTATTTGCATTCCACCAGTCGGAGTAAAAGTTACGGTCTGCAAAATGAAGTAATTCTCCAACCACATTCAATGCTGAGTGGAACATCAGATAAAAGAATATCAACCATAATAGATGGTTTGGAATCTGGAAAAATTAAGTTCTCAATTGAAGATAGATTATTATGGGGGGGGGGGGGGGGGGGGCAAATACACGTTGAAAAATATTTTCCCAGCAAAAAGCAAAACCATTAATTTTTCAAAATCGTGAAATTCTCTTTTTTTCCTTTACCGTGCTAAATTTCCTTTCGTGGGGGCATATATATTTAAAAACTAAGATACTTTCTCTTATTCATCATTATTTAAAATTGCATTTTTAGCAGATTTTTGTTTCATCACCTCCATTTTAACTGAATGAAATATTCTTGTGATTGCGGCTGCCCTTTTAGTCTAGCAGCTCGTAGCAGCTCTGAGGCATCGTCAAAATTAATTTGACTCTCATCCCATAAAGCACGGATTGCAATAAATAGCAATTACATAGAAACAATATTGCAATTCAGTGTTGTGTATGTTGCCTAGCTCCTATTTGAAGGGGCCCCATTTATCGAAACTTATTGCAATAAAATTGAAATAAGTTGTTATTTTTCATTGCGCAATGCGCATTGCATATTGCCTATCTTTCTGATGCATGGAACTCATTTTTTTGATTGTTCAAAATTGACATAAATCGACTAAATGATGTAAAAATATTGCAATTTAATGGTAAAAAAATTACAATGGTATTGAAATCACATTGCACTTTAATTATAATATTTTCGTTGCACTTTGCTACCTGGGCATCATGATAGAAAGTTAAGTTGATCTCATCATTTATAAGAATAAATAAAGAACAGAAGAGGAATGTTTAATAAATAAAATGGGCACTTACTGCAAGTTTCAAAAGTCGTTCAGTTGCTTTTGCGACATCCATGTTCTGAAAAATTAGAAGTCTTGAAAATTATTCTTACTTGTGAAAGGACTTTTTATTTTTAATGTAGATTTGTTGAAGTATAGATATATTGATATCCCTGGTAAAAATTGGCGATAGGAGCCGCGTTTCAAAATACCATAGGAGTTCTTATAGCCGACTAAAGAAGGCTATTAAAATCATATAGCTGGCTGTAGAAAGCGGAGCGAATTATATAGCCGGGCTTTACGAAGCTATAAAAAAAGTATACAGTCGGGCTATAGTTCCTATCGCGGGCTTTACCCTTTATCGCCGTTAGCTATAAAAGGCTATAAGAAATTGGGTAGAAATTCGTGTGCTTTGGAAATCATTAAGTTTGATACGGAACTACCTTAATATTTATAGAACACACATTATATTTTCCTTTAAAACATATTTTTTTTTTTCATCAATTAAAATGAGAATAGTCCATACAGAGTGTGCAAACATTTCAAAATCATGAGTTGAAAAACGCTGACTCCGCGAGATTAAATATTAGAGCCTAACACAAAGCGGAGCGGCGACGCGACGCACTGGCGCCTACAAACCTAACAGGGATACTTCACGCATTGCGCAATGCGTGAAGTATCTCTGTTAGGTTTGTAGGCGCCAATGGGCATTTGGAGCTCCCTGCTCGCCCGCCGCGCCGCAGCGTGCCACGGCGTCTGAAGCAACTATTTCACACCACAGGTATTGCACAGTATCATAAGATATTGAAGGCGCTCCAACATATTAAGAATGACAGTCATCCTTCAAATATACGGAGCTTTCCTCTCAAAATAAATCAAGATACTACGGCACAAAAAGAGAGCGGTAGTCCAAAAACTAACTAAGTCCTAGTATCCGTATTTAGTAACGTTTAGCATAAACTTTATCGTCTGGCTGTTGCTTAATCGCCATCGGCTATAAAAGGCTATAAAATTGTACAGCCGGCTACAGAAGCTATTGGAAATCTTACAGCCGGCTACAGAAGCTATTGGAAATCTTACAGCCGGCTTTAGGTCTATAGTATTTTGGAACACACATTCTACTGCCAATTTTTACCAGGGTAATTATCAAGCATGATATCACAATTAGAATTAGAATGATCCAAAACCTCCTACATCTTCAAGGATTCATATCATATCTGTGGTTCTGGAGCAGTATTGCCCCCCTCCAAAAAAAAAAAAAAAAAAAAAAAAAAAAAAAAAAAAAAAAAAAAAAAAAAAATTAAGCTCCTCCATACTTTACGGGTTCCTCAAAATGATAATCTATGTCTGAAGAGACGATCTCAATACAAACATTGTGCCAAACTCGGAAAAACAAAAACTTACCGAAAACGGAATGAGAGAATTTTAACACAAGGAATGATCCACTGTTGGAAGAGGCTAGCCATCACCTGCATACCCACCAGTAATTCCAGAACGCGTTTCACCAGGAATCTACGAAACAGAATACAAAATTAAGGAAAACCCCAAATTCTCTTATGTACTTACGTAGAAGACAGAAGTTTTCATGTAACAGAAGTTTCTGCGTTTCAGTGTATGCTTTTATTTCGGTATTGTAGCATCGCGTCCATGATATTGGACTCCATGATCCCCTAAATAATGTTCGGTTGCTCATCACGTCCAAGATCTTGGACTCCATGCTCACTTTAACTAGGGATGATTTTTTCGAAAAATCGAAGTGAGCGGTAATGTAGCATCGCGTCCATGATATTGGACTCCATGCTCAGCTATATGATATTCGGTTGCTCATCACGTCCAAGATCTTGGACTCCATGCTCACTTTAATGAGGGATAATTTTTTAGAAAAATCGAAGTGAGCATAGCGTCCAAAATTGTGTGATACAGGTATTTTTTGACAAAACGCGAGCATGTGGTCCAAAAAATTATTAAGACAATTTTTGTGAAATGAAGACGAAAAAAGTGTTTTTTCTTAAAAAAATTTTGCATTGGTTAGGTTAGGTTAGGTTAGTTTAAGTTAGATTAGATAAGAGAAGTATACGATTTTCTATCATGATGAACTTTAAGACCAAGAGATGTCTGATTGCTATTGGACTCCATGCTCAAGCAAAGAAGAGAGAAGTTTAGCGATGAGCATGGAGTCCAAGATCTTGGACGAGATGAGCAGGCAAATATATCAAGGGTGAGCATGGAGTCTAATATCATGGACGTGATGCTACATAATCTTTATTTCGCTCTTTTACCAGGCGGCGAATGAAGACGCAAACAAGAGAATTTCAAGAGCGGAAGTTCAAAAGCAGAGCGCCTTCACTCGGAACTCGAATGCAACTATTCTTGCTCTTTGGATGTCTTCGTTGCATAGACAAAATAGTGAAGGCGCTTTGAAGTTATTGCTAAGCTAGTCATCAGCCCAATGAGCCGAAAGAAATAAGGGAGGGTTTTCGGTACCCTTCTCGTCGTAACGCTATGCGCTTTGTGCACGTATTTGGTTTTTTCCCTAAGACCATCACGAAGTAATTTTCAAAAAACTCAACACTTCCGTGTGACAAGGGGTTAATTGCAAGGATTTCAGGAATCTATTCTTCGAGCCAAAATCGGATCTTCTTGCGAACAATTTTTTTACCAAAATCTTCTCACCTCCGAAGCTACGATCCCCGTAAATTTCAGCAATAAATCTGTTTTTATGACATCGTGATAGCGTTTACAGTGATGAAAGTGAATATCCTTGGACGTAATTTTAAGTGCTCCAGGTGTCCATTTTTTATAATTATAAAAAGGAAAAATGTATTTGCAGGAGGAGGGAGATGAGATCGAAGAGAACCAACCGTCAAGTGATAAATATATACATTTCTGTAGTATTAACCACACCCCTCCTCCTCCTCCTCCTCCTCCTCTTCCTCCTTCTCCTCCCACACCTCCCCCCCCCCCCCGCGTGGCTGTGAAATGAGAGAGTGTAAGGAATGGGTTTTTCCTTTTTCTACTTTTGAGATAGGTAAAATAAGTGTATAGAGCGCTTACATTGTGACAGAGTTATCTTACACGCTTATAGATTCATGAACGCTCCTAAAGTGTTTCCATCTAAGTTTTCTCTCAAATTTTGTCACGTAAGTGGATATTTTTTATTTATTTATTTTTTTTTTTTTTTAGGAAATTTTACATCGTTCGAAAAAGTCTTGTTTTGGCCAAAAAAAGAGCTTCCTAAAGCTTTGAGCTCAACCCTGAATCGTCTTATACAATACAGGCAAAGGCATCATAAACCTTGAGAAGTTTCTTTCGTGAACTTAAAAGAAAAAAAAAACTACCTAACTTACCTTTTGCGTATACGATCCGTTCGAGGAAAATTCAGTTCATAGCATAGGGTTGGTGCCAAAATGAAGTAGGAAATATCTCGGATGTTCAAATTTTGAGGGTAGTGCACCAGGGAGTTGAGGGATGGTGGACTAATCGGTGGCTTCTTCCCATTTGACAAAGCTGGAAATCAAGGAGGTAGATGACAAATCAGGGCTGGTTACTCAGGTAGGTAGAGAAAAAATCGACAGTGATAAGTAGGTAGGTGAAGCAGAAAGTTTTGAAGGGGTTCTTTTTGCGCGGAATGTATTTTTCAGTCAACTTAACTCTTAAAATCATCAAAGATTTTGATTCTATCATTAATACCGTCTTCGAATTAATGATGTCGTGAAACGTGTATTTCTCCGACCAATCGAATGGCTCAAAAATGAACCACCCATCTTATTGAACGCGGTGCTCATACATTATTAAGGAAATTAGAGTTTAAGGTGCATAAGTGCAGTTTCTGAAAAAATTTAGATATGAATAATTTCAAGTGAAACCAGTCGTAATGCAAATTCTGTGAAACATTTGCCCCCAAATTCCGACTTTTAAGCATCAAAAAGTCAGTCTTTCCGCCGCGCCATAAGGAACCATGAAATTTCAAAACTTCCAACACGTATTTCTCGAAATAGCAAAAACTGTGCTTATGCGCCTTGTCCTCCAAGCCCCTCAATTTGTACATTTTTGAAATTTCCACACGTGCGAATTTTTTTGGATAGAATGTGACTAATATTCACAATATTTGGAGCCGCATGACCAGGGTCATCCTGTTTATTTTTGTGGTGCCGCTCTCCTGCTTCCGGCGAGAAAAAATGTGAAAAAAAAAAAAAAAAAAAAAAAAAAAACTAAGGGTTAGTAATTAGGGGCCCAACATTATGGACCCAATAAAGGAGGGTGCCTACTTGCAACGAGTCTGCTGATTCGTGGCTCGGCAGACCGAAGTGCTAAGCGCCCTATTCCAACGCCTCAGTTCGATCCAACGGCGACCCCGAGCAACTATTTTAACTCCCCGGAGATCAAATTGCATACTCGACAAATTGAAGGAGTTTTAAGTGCGTTCGCTGATCCGTGACCCGAAAATCTTATTAAGAGCGCCCCGCGATGGGCTGATGCGTGTCAATATGCAAGCAGCGTAGCAGTTTGTTTTGCTGTCCAGCGGGCCGATTATTGGAATTGATAGACAAAGCTATAGACAAAGAAGCAAAAGATATATGGAGAGATCTTGTTGGCGGAAGCGGGTAGTTGTAATGGACAAAGGAGGTAGATAATAGATTAGCTAACGGCAACCCACGAGAGACCCGATAATTAGTCCATAATTGTCTCCTTTAGTCTATAGGAACCAAACATTTCAAGCAATATGATCGCTCCATTCTCCCTATGTCTATCGCTTTGTCTATCAATTTCAATGATCAGCCCACAGCAACTATTTTAACGATACTGAAATCGTATTGCATATCCGACGAAATGAAGGGACCTTCCAATGGACCATATTAATTATTAAAAATACCGAGCGATAACGGCTCAAACGAACGACCATTTTTTCTTACTTCCCTCGCCTACGTTGTGGGCACGTTGTAGGTAAGAAGCTTCATCGCTGACTGTGTATATCTTCATATCATACGTGAAAAAGTATAGGAGGAAGCGATTGTATTAATTTTTTTGCAGCTCGTATAGTTCTCCAACGTAATTGAAAATTCGGAAGAAGGAAAAGCATGCTCACCATATTTGTTGACGGACAAACTTTGACGCCGTACATTGGTTTTGTTGACGGTGTTCAGCTGATAATCTTCGCGACACCATGAGTTAACGTGAACGTAAGACCACAACTTGAGAAAAATCACTGAGTATGCAAAACACACCACGGATGCACCCACTGAAATGAATGGAAAAAAAAAACATGCAAGCATTGAATTTTACAGTGTCATCATTTTTCTTTAATTAATGAGCATTATAATTCTTTAACTATAAACATAAATGAATACCAATGGGTAATGAGTCAAAACTCTAGATTATTTAATCAGTTGAATTTAAAATGAAAGAATAACTAGATAACTTCACATGATGATCAACTACTGAAAGCACTGGTGGCTCCATTGACTGTCGAGACCATGTGAAGATTCTATTTTACCTACATATCACGTTAAGAAAAATAACCATCCGACCCCTCCCCCTTTTCTGTCTCAAGGTAAATCAATCCTTTAATTTTTCTTGGTTTCGTAAAAGTGTCACTGAAAATTTTTTTTCGAAGAACTTGGAGTTCTTTTCTTTTCTACTTTTTCAGTACTCCTTTTTTAATGAATTCACGCAGGTAATCGATGACTGGACTGGAGAATCACAATCTTCGGTTTGTGACGTCGTAAATTCGTGACGCTGAAAACTCCAAATTAGTTCACTAAACAATGAAAACACACCGACCAAGAGGGATAGGCATTCTGTTTTTTATAAAACGAAATAAAAAAATCTAAGGAGTTCGCGTAGCATTGCAATCCTGGCGCATAAGTTTCTTTTCCAAAAATTTCGATTGAATAAAATGACAAGACCATCACTCAGTATACATTTAGGAAATGCTGTCCATTAGTAGAAAAGAGAATGACATAACATATGATGTGGAGAAAAACGTCATAAACGGTTCGTATAGCTTAATCCCTACGCATCAGTGCTGAGGATAAATGCCGTATGAACATTCAAATGTTGCCGAATTTCCCTGATAAAAAAAATTATCTGGAAAGAAAGTTACTCACACATATTTTTCTCTTAACATTTTCTGATTTTAGATTGGATTGTGACCGAAATCTCTGAAAAATTGGAAGAAAAAAAATGTCCAACTTTCCAAATAAATTTGCATTTTATCGAAGGAAATTTCGCAACGCCTGTTGGTCATACGGCGTTCTTCCTCAGTGCGGCAGTATACGGTTCGTTTATTACCTACTTACCCAAGCTGAAGTAGGATGGGTAGAGCTGCAGAGCCACTATCGGCGTCAAAACTAAAACCATCAGGTTCACGACATGAGCTGTCATTCCGACTCGATTTGGAATCACCTCCTGAAAGAGAGACAACGTGAGTTAAATCAGGTACTCCTAAGACAGCACTCTAAAACGGATCATAGACATTGAAAGTAATGAATTAGATCAAATATTACGTGAACACACCTATGACGGCAACCTATTGGGATTCAGCAATAAAAA